>NC_056733.1:32546946-32666946 GCF_019279795.1 Protopterus annectens | reverse complement strand
TAATGTAAGACTTGGTCTGTAATAATGGGCTAGATGATTATGAAAGATATATATGTGCCATCAATACCTGCTGTAATGATGTTCTGCTGAACAAATGCTATGGACATAGCATCTGGCTCTATCTGCAGTGGGCCATACCTGTCAACTGTGCAGAGTTTCACAAAATGTCAAGATTTAGCCATCATAGTGTTTGTTCTGTTCCTCCAAACATCTACATTAGTATGGCAAATTGCTGGAGATAGAAGTAATGAAGTAATGACAGACACATGAGTTTCAGACCCCACCACCTTCAGAACAGTCTTGGTAATGCAAAATGTATCATGCTACAAACTTCATAGGTTTGTAATAGGCATATATATGATCTGTCCCTATATATCCCCCCTGATGTTAGGCTTTGTCCACATGTGACGGTCAAAGAGGTGGATAGGTTGGGTCATAGCTGAGGAGCCTGACGCACCCTGGGAAAGGACAGCTCACATATGACAACCACTAGAGTATCTGCCAAACAGTCATGTCTGTGTCACTGCTAGGCCATTTAATGGGATGTTGCCCATATCCATATGTTACCTGTGAATTTGAGTTTTATACATGAGTGTATTGTATATCTAGGATACCTATATAGGGCATGAGCATAGTAAAGCACTGTTGCAGATGTGTGTGTGTTAAACTGCATGTGATATATATTGAATTAATAATATTCAACTGTACACTGTTCTGCTGGACAATGTTCACAGTTGTGACAGATATCTGTAGTCACTTACACATATACTTGTGTTATGGCAGCTATATTAATACTTTATCAAAATGGATTTCCCTGTTTTGTCACCCAGTGATGTGGACCAATGCTCAGAAGTTCTGGTATAACAGGTTGAGGCATATGATTGAGCTGCAAGACTGTAAATACAGTGTGAGATACTGACATAGAACACAAATGTATACCAGGTATCCCCTGAGCATGTGTAAGTATGTGTATGTTCAGCTGAAAGGCATAGAAGTAATAACATGGGTCACAAACAGTCTGGAAAATAGGATGTGTATGTTGCACATGTGTGTAATATCACTGTCACTGCATACAACAAAATAAAATGTGTACTGATACTGATTGTTGCATTACCATGACACTGATATGGGTACTACAGTAGGCATGCTTATCAGGTAGTAATCAGAGAAGTATACAACTGTGTTATGACCCGCTGTCCATGCCTATCACTAACAGCTATATCAACACGCATATATACTGGATATCAAAGTGTACACACCCCTGTTGGAATGCCAGGTCTGTGTGCTGTGTACCAGTGAGACCACAGAAAGTCATGTCAAAATGTATCTCACCTCAAATGTGACCCATAACCCGTATAATTCCATTGAAAAAGAAACAAAGCTGTTTCATGGAAGGTGAGCAACCATTGCCAAGTGAAGATGTGATATGACATTAGAGTACAAACCAAGACAAATGGATGCTGTAATCATCTCAGCAGGTGTTTACACAACATATCAGTGTAAACACATTCAACTATCTTACTGTACTGAGTATTAATTCCCATATGTTTTCACAGCACAGGTTGTTATGTTCCCTATTGAACTGAGCAGACCATAAGATACATCACATGTAGGGATTGTGTTGATATGTGGTTTTGTGGGGTCATGTTCTAATTGCACAACTACCATGCATTGTAACAGGGGTGTGTACACTTTATATTCACTGTAGCTATATGGAATCAGCAGTACCTGACCTGTACAACCAGCCTCTATCAATGATAGAGTAATCCCCCTTGGTGGACAGCAGCAAGACACAAAGCACATAATAGGTTGCTATAGTGGCTGTGCAGGGACACATAGGTGCAGACCACAACTTGGAAGCAAATGCACCTCTATCTGAGCAAGCATGTAGGTTCACAGGTCACTTCCTGTAAGACTGACTATGACCAGAAATCAGACATGTCCAAACCACCAAGGCAAATTGCAAACATGTCTCCACTTATTTACACATTCTCAGAGGCAATAACACAAGCCAACCTGGGGGTAAAGCACACCTCATACACACATGCCATGGATACAGGCAACCTGCATCAGACAGGATAGGTGGGAACAGTGGCACCCTGTCCACAACATTAGTACAGGGGGATATACACATCAACCACACTCCTGCCCGCATCAATGGTGAGCATGTACATAATGCTGACTGATCGCAACAACAGCAAGTCTCCATGGGACATGAGAACATCACAGTTTGCCTCCTACATGAACTCAGGCATGTGCTCACAGTTCCATCACACACTACAGTCAAACACAGACATACTACCATCCACACACCATCCACATGGAAGATGACCACTATCATCCTTCTACACAGAAATGAATGGATAATAGTGGATTATGCCATTAAGTGTCCAACATTGGGGGAACTGGACAGGTCAGGGACAGGAGTGTAATGCAAGATGTTAAAGCCATGATAGCTTACAGTGTTATGGCATAGTCTGGATTATTTCAAGTAATATCCACTGTTGATGTGCACATGGACAACCGTATGAGGTCCTGTGACCTTTTTTCCTGTTTATGTCTTCCAGGTACAATGCCCCAGGAACATTTGCCAGCATTCATGAACCTTGCAAATGACACAATCATCCAATTCCTCATCCGGCATCATGCCATGCTATTTGGTCGCAGAGCCCAGGATCTTCAGGATAGGACCACCCTGTGGAATGAGCTCGTCCACAGGGTAAACAATGTCAGCCTGCACAACCAAAATTATAAGCAGGTGTAGCATCGGTGCACTGATCTAATCTGCCACGCCTGTCAGCATGCTGCTGCAGTTAGGAGGGACCAGCTAGCCACAGGTTGGGGTCATGCCATTCAGCCCCCACTGACACATGCTGAGTAGCTCCTCACCAGCCTTGGGGTACCCGCCCACCAGACAAGCCAGCAGGTTGAAGACAGCATTGTGGAGGTGGGTGCCACCCACACAATGGATGAGGAGTGTGCAGGTAAGGCCCCAGAGCACATTACCAGACCACTGTTGCTTATCCATTTTTATCTATAAAGTATCTACATGCATATGGCAGATAAGATAGTCTGTTGCTGCAGTGTAGTAATGAACAGATGTGCATAATCTCTAGTATTGTGGATTTGTACTGTTGATGTGGTGAAATGCTGCTTCCACCCTGTACCGATGCCACAGGTGTGGCTAGTGACATTACTTCTCTCACACAACTATTTAGGTCCCTCTGGTATACAGCTTGACTTGCAGCCTGTAGCTGGTGAGTATGGAGTTGTTTTGTTCAGGTTTGCTAATATACTGGCCATGTTATGGCTATGCTATCTGCCATGCACACATTTAACACACCTACCCATAATGCATGCTGTACATGTTCACTTTTTGTTGGTGTTAACTGCATTGCATCACAGTGGTCACCATGGTGGCATATCTGAAGGGTATGTAAGAGTCATGCAGAATACCTAACAACCTGTCAGTGCAAGATGTGTGCACAGAGATGAACATAATGATGGGACAAATGGTCTACAGAAAGGACATCAGCAACAACGTTGAACACAGCAAAGCAGCACAGCAAAACAACAGGAGTCAGCACAGGATCCAAAAGCAGCTTTATTTTCTGTCTCTCACTCTAGCGCCTTGGCCACAGTAAGCCTTCAAGGAGTAAACTAACAATGCTAAAGCACACTTTATATAGTCACAAAAATCATTCAATTACATCATTAAACAATTAATCAATAAAATTGATATGCACCTACAAGCTAAATAACATTCTTCCAATTACATTCTGTATTCAAGCCTCTAGGTACTAAAGTGTCGTATTTTAAAATAAAAGTAGTTTCTAATTCATCAGGTTCCATTTTAGCTACCTGTTGTAAATCCATTTTTTGTTTCTTATGTCCCTCAGATGTTCTAAATGTCTAACCTTAAACATTCTTTTCGTTTGACCGATATAAAATTTATTGCAACCACATTTGAGGGCATAGATTACCCTATTAGTTCTACAGTTATATGAGCCCTCTAAATCAAAATTTTTCTTATTAATTTAAAAAAAGTTCTATGTATATATGAACAAGCTTGATTTTCCACATGGAAAAAAAAAATAGTTAACTGAATGGGTATTTTCACAATCAGTTTAGAAAACTAGTCTGCATAACAAAATCTTTAATGCTCTTCCTTTTGTATAAGAAATAATTAATTTTTTGTCTTTAAGTATATTTTATCAGAAAACTACTAATATATAAATTTTAGATACCATAAATAAATTATCTATTATTTTATTAATTAAATTATTACAAAAAAAATAATTTCTACTTTTTTTTTTATTAAATCTATCAAGTCTAAGTTTAATAATTCTATCAATATCACTTTCAACTAACTTCTTTTATCATAATTTCTTCCTCAAACATCTTTTTTTTAAACATCTTTTTTAAAAAATAAATCTCATCAGTGTTACATAAACGTGAAAATTCTAAGAATTTTCATGACATGGTAAAATTGATATAACATGAGGGATGGCAACTATCAGCTTTCAAAAATCATTTGGCTCTCCAAATTTTGTACATTCACATCTAAAAGTTAACTGTGTTACCACACTGTAAACCATCAAAACAAATATTAAATCTATTTCGCTGAATGTCTTGGACAAAATTTGTACATAATTCTTACCTCCTTCACATAAAAGTATTAAGTCATCAATAAATCTATAATACAATTATATTTTTTGTACAAATTCATTATTATAGATACATTCCTTTCTACAAGACCCATGAAAATATTTTGCATATATAGTAAAGGGAACACCCATTGCTGTTCCCTGCTTCTGTTGAAAATCAAATTGTCAAAACAAAAGTAGTTGTTTTCTAAACAAAAATTGTGTCAAATCAAGCACATAGTGAGTTAATGGCTTATCTCCCATAGTCTTAATACACTTAGGGTCTATATATTATGTTGTGTTTGTGTAAAGACTTCTTAACATCTAACATGACCCAAAAACATATTTTTATTCCACGAATTGACTTTATTTTGTCCAAAAGTCAAACGAGTTCTTAATATAAGAAGGAAGACAAAACTGCTTCCTTTAGCAACACTTTA
Source organism: Protopterus annectens (assembly GCF_019279795.1). Taxonomy (NCBI): domain Eukaryota; kingdom Metazoa; phylum Chordata; order Ceratodontiformes; family Protopteridae; genus Protopterus; species Protopterus annectens. The sequence continues at coordinate 32,661,860 of NC_056733.1, read as the reverse complement.
TTGTGCAAAATATTTGGCGCAGACACTATCGGTCTGCCTGGTGGATTTTCTTGTGTATTTTAGGAGGAGGGAGGAAAAATATGCTGGTCCAGTATCCCTTAGACTAAATTTCCCTTTCGCATCTTTATCTAACCAAAATCCTAGGCGAAGGCCATTATGAATTAAATGGATATATTTAACTTTAGCTTGTTCAATGGCATCCTGATGAACTATACTATAAACTGTTGAGTCACCAATAAATCCCAACACATAATAAATCCCAACACATTTTAAAATCTAATTTAGATAAGTTGTGCACAATGTTAGGCACTAAAGCACTAAAACATCTGAGGGACATAAAAAAAAAAAAGGAGAGCCCTAGCCTTATTTTTTTTTAAATTTCACAATGGTGGTAGTGAGTTTTAAAAGGTACCATTTTACAACAGGTAGCTAAAATGGAACCTGATGAATATTTTAAAATATGACTGTTTAGAACCTAGAGTCTTGAATACAGAAAGTAATTGGAAGAATGTTAGTGCTTTAGTATTGTTAGTTTACTTGAAGGCTTACTGTGGTGGCAGAGGTGCTAGAGAGAGACAGAAAATAAAGCTGCTTTTGGATCCTGTGCTGACTCCTGTTGTTTTGCTGTACAGTAAGGACATGTCTGAAACATTACTCTTATACAGTGGCTACAACAGTGTATACACCACTATTACAATGGCAACTCTTCCTGATATAAACAACGGCAAACCACAATACCACATTTCACACATTTTACAACCTGTAATGTGATCCTAACATGAGCAATAAATGTGCACTATGGAATCCTATGTTAGGACAACAAATATGAGGAATACAAACCTTAACAAACACTGGAAGCATATGTGTGCACACACTCCAAATAACATATTGTGGAAGCAGGTTGTGATGTACTGGCAGCATTCACTCTTCTTGAGTACACACCTGCCATCAAGTACAGGGCCTCAGTGTCACATTGAGTAATGGTCTGCTGGCCAAGAAGTATGTCCATGACATTTGCCCACTCACCTGCAACAGAGGCAGCCGTGGCTTGCACAGATCTTCCAAACCATGAAGTGGACCACATATCAGAAAGGTAGCACTCAGGAATAGGAAAAGTAGCCTTACCTCACCATTGCATATACCATAGCAAACAGTACAGACATTCATGTATGTGTGTATGAAGTATGGGACAACATTGATGTAGACAACAAACAGATGCCCATCCAAACCAGATGACAAAACATGTTGAAAACTGGTAATGGAGGCTGCCCAGAAACATGTAGCAACACTGAGAGACTTGCAGGAATGTCTGGCAAGTACTGCCTGTGCAGTACCTATATCAACAATCACCTGGATTCTGCACAAGTGTGGCCTATGGGTTAGGGTAATCAGACAGAAGAATTGTCCCACATGAAACATCATCCAGGTCTCTCTACAGGTAGTATAAGCATAACATCATGTCTCCCAAAGGCATGTGTTGCAATGTGTAATGGTGCCATGAGACCAAGGCCAAAACCTACAGACAGTATTCATAAAGATACGCATGGTGCACAAGCAACACCTCACACCACCTCAGGGCCACCATCCCAATTTTTACCTTGCTGGTGACAGTGTGCACCTTTAGTTTTGCTGTTCATTAGCTGGAACTAGGCTGGTAGACATGGTGTTTGGAATTTGGAACACTGCAAAATAACACTCATATATGGCCCATAGTTGTCAAGCATCTGCAAGAAAGCTGAGGATAAGGAGGGGTGTCAGCTTGAAACACAACATTGAACTGAAGCATACATCCAAAGCTCACTAAGAATGGACATATCTGAACACAGTCAAGGCTATGAATTGTGCCAGATATAACCCTGACTCTACAGCAATAGTGAAGCCACTGTGTGACCTCCAGGGCTGTGCACGAGTTGATCTTGCAATCTGGCAGAGCTGGGCGACATTTGTAGGGCAAAGGGACCAAATAATGGCAAGTGAAGATGGGCCATGCTAGTATACCCCTTCCAGAAATAGTGACTGCTGTAATTCACTTAGCAGGTGCTTCAACAAACCATTGTGTTAAGGGTGTGTACACTTATGCAACCCACATATTGTATGCATCTCATTCAGCACCTGCACGACACATTTGTTTGATATTGCATTGGATTGCACAGGTCATATGTCACATATCAGGTGTGTGTAATGTTAACAAATGTAGTATTGTAGCTCTATTGCATATCATAGAAGAGGCTGGCATGTCAACAAGGGTGTGTACACTCCTCATATCCACATTAAGCTTTGAAGGTTGTCATTGTAACTGGATTTTATTGCACATAGATGCACTGCTGATGATGAGATCTGCAAATCAAAGGTCAGGCATTAATTATTGACATCAGTCCTCATATCATCCCATGTATGCAGCAGAAAAACACATAGGCACTGTGAGCAACAGAGTAAACATAACTGCCACACATATACACATTCAGCAATGGTGTGTACACTCATGAAGTATGGTGCACAGTACATGCCAGTGTGCTGTACAGGTGAACAGCAATACTGTGTACATGGGTGCAGTGTGTTCCAGGGGAAGGGGCATCACCTACTAACACAACTCATGCATCACAGAGATGTGTAATGTTGGTAACTAGGATTGAGTATGGCTGCAGTGCATGCTGCTGAGTGCCATATTTCATGCATGTTGACTGTTGGGTAATGAGAGGTCTGTGTAATATCTTTGTGCCACCTCACCTGTAAGTGTGTGTGTGTGTGTGTGTGTGTGTGTGTGTGTGTGTGTGTGTGTGTGTGTGTGTGTATGTGTAAGCAAGTGTGTGTTGAAGTAACCCATAATGTACGGGCCTTAATTTACATTTCTTGTCTGCCCCTCACAGGTGACGAGGTGGGTCAGGGTCCCTCCTGCAGGCAAACTGAAGTTAGTGTCCATACAGACTCTGACAATAATGATAGACATAGTGAAGCACAGGCAGGGTTTTCAGGGTCTGAATCTGTGTCATTGGTTGACATCCCATTTTTATCCACCCCATCCCCACACAAAGTCACAATGTCCATACATACCCCAATCACCAGTGGCCATAGATGAGGTACAGTTGGTGGGTGGTGGCACGGGACAGGAAAGTGTGATGACTATGGCAACTGTGTCTGTACACAGCAGCCATAGCCGGATGTTCAGCAAGGTCTCACACAGGCAGATGTACAGAGGTGCTCATAGGAGTAGTAAGTAGTGTACAGTTTTATCCTTGGATTTTATTCATCATTTTATAATTTTGTGTTCATGCTGCTGTAATAATTATTAAACATTTTACCAGTGGTGGTCTACAGCGAGTTATTTTACTTAGTTTGGATTGTGATTTCACTGTGTAGACCTTTGGTGAGGTCTCTACACTTTGATTTTTGGGCCATCATGCCCCTGGCAGAAGTTCCACAGCAGGTGTCACCAGATGCATGTTTCAGGCCATCATGGAGGCACAGGCATGTATGGAATGTTACACCAGAGATAGTCTGTGGCTGCAGAGGGCTACTCTTCCTGTTGTACGTGACTACATATGTGATCTTGCAGGTGCCCACCTTTATTTTGCAGAGGTCATGGATAGACAGTTGGGTGAGATGGTGGGAATCCCTAACCATGTGGTGTCTGTGGTAGAGAATATGGTGGGAGTAGGGCATTGGCCATGTGGATGTAGGTCAACAACACCAACAGGCGGAGTTCTATGTGGACTTGCAACATCGCACAGCTGCTCCCGTAGTGGCAGTACCAGCACCAACACTGTAGGCGGGTGCTGTCCATACCACAATGCAGCAGGCCATGTGCACATGGCCCTGGCCGGTCCCAACAGGGATGCAGATCAAGCGGACAATTGTCATCATCAGGGGAGAGTACCATACCTGGGCTTCTGCCTGGTAGTGCCCGTGCAACATCTGGCAGGCACAGTTCCTGTGTCCATGGCTGGACATGGTGAGCTGTATGCCCTGCCATGTATAGTCTGCAGCTGTCCAACATACACCTGTATAAGGCAGCCACATGGCAGAACTGTGTGCATATACACACACACACACACACACACACACACACACACACACACACACACACACACACACACACACACACACACACACATCACCAACACAGCTAGGGCACCTCCATACCTAAACACACCACATCTGCACAGGCCATTTAATAAAGAACCCCCTAACCCACACACATGATGTCAACCAAATGGCTCAGCATAGGCCTTTTTCAAACCCACGCCACACCCTGTGCATATGATGATGCCTGTGCCACATCCCTGTCAGCCATACCATTGATGCAGGGCATGCTAATATGGTTCTGATGCACAGGGTGAAAGTATTAAGGTTTAGCAATGTACTGCTGCTTAACATGTTGTCAGCTGGAATATTTAATGCTTACTCATCGGGGTGTGTAGCTGTCCAGCCATGATTCATTATAGCTGTTATTAACACTGATTGTGGTCTCCATAATGTATTCTGTTTGTGTTCTAGGTGTCTATGTGTCAGCAGGATGTTGATCTGCTGTGCTTTCCTACAAGGGGTGTGGACCTGTGGTGACACATTGACTGTGTCATATCCTGGGTACAGCTCAACGCAAGTAACAGGTGTGTATAACAGTTACTACATGTGCCACATGGGTGACAGGTCTGAGGGGTGTTTACATGTGAGTGCATGGTGGCTGATGTAAGCAGCTCTTCTACAGTGGACAATGGTAAGTGTACTGGGTGGCACACACCAAATGTTTGTGAATAACACACACACACACACACACACACACACACACACACACACACACACACACACACACACACACAGGCTTTTGTGTGTATGCAATACACAGAGAATACTATTCACATGGATGCACTTCATTTTGCAGAAAACTCATTTTGGCGTATGGAATTCCACCAAGACCAAATTGCCAAAACATCACATCAGCAAATAAACCAGGTTAATGTAATTGAAAATGGTACTGCCGGGGTACATGTCCTCTTCCCCAATGTAGTGCAATCCTGGAGTTGGTAAACATAAGTGTGCTGGTGTGATGGGCACAGCCCCCCACTTTGGAGGGTTTGGGGTGGTGTAGAACCACACATAGTGTGATTAACAACTACTTAACCTCTTAACATAAACTGTACAGTATAACAATACACTAAGCGGGGGTATACGCACAATAACCCCAATGTGGGTGGCTGTGCCCACAACAACCACACCCAACTATATATATCAACTCCAGTATTGCTGTACAGCTGTACAGTGGGGAAGAGGGCATTTACACATCCACTAATAGTTTTGATGGAATGAATTTCCACAGGATGATTGCTTTGCAATGTTATCTTTTGCCAGTTAGTTCTTAGACAAATGATTTCCTGGGAAATATATTTTATGCAAACTGAAGTAGATCCCTTCACATACACGCACACTTACTTGGCATCACTGGGAGTAGAACCTCTACCTAGGTACATATTGCTACTAGTGTGTTTGGCATTAATTGCACACACCACAGAGCTTGTAGGGTGAGGTGTGTCCTGAGCTTCCTGTAAAGTGAAGAACATCATTAAGCCTTGTAAAGTATGGTAATGGGGGATGTACTGGGTGTTAATGAACAATACATAGTATGACATACTGTCATATACTCATTGACAAACACATACAGTCATAGACACATTTGACAGACCTGGGTTTAGCAGTGCTAACTACCTTATCAGTGAGTCCATACTGTTACAGAGTTTTTGCACACAGCACATGCATCATTGGGCTGGATAGTGTCATCAGTTACCTGTATGGTTGATGGTGACAGCAGTCCTAATTCAGTGGACCTTGGGACATGTACTGGGGGTACCATGGTGTAAAGACCGTATACCCAGCACCCACACCCCACATTGGATATTGTACACACTGAAACCCATGATAATGCTCTGACATACCCACAATCACACATTGACCAGGACTGCAATACAAACCCTTGTCTATCTAATCAGTGCTACTACAGAGATATGCATTTATTGCATATGCCACAGGGATAGTAGGGTGAGGGTTTGTCATGGCTCTCCTAATGTCAGCAACATTACCATACCTTATAATGTATGGCAAGGTTTAGTGTATTTGGAGAATGTGGCCTCAGAATGCTGTCTCCTACAAATATGCACACTCATGCACAATTGCACACACATACACACACACACACACACACACACACACACACGCTCACATATGCCAGGACTCAGAGGGTAACCCACGCCTATCTACCCATTTGTAAAACAGTGTAATGCTGGTACTGCAAGCTCCAGGTAGCCCATAGGGTGAAGAGTGTAACAAGGTACATTTAATGTGAATTACAGCAGGAGCCCTTTATAATTATGACAATGGGGGATGTAGTGGGTGAGAAGGCCCTCATAGTATTTTCAACTACAATGTTTACAAACACACAGACACTGTTATTCTCAGTAATGCATATAGACACATTTGCCAGTACTGAGGTGCACAGGTGCAGGTGTTCTTAGGTGTGTACCAGGCTAATGTCCATGGAGAGATGAGAAGAGCTGGACATGGTACACTGGCATCATGTCACCTGACATTTGTCAGCAGGCCATCTATCAACTGATGCCACTTGAGTAATCCCCAGAGTGACAGTTAAATTCAACATTCAGTCATCTGGTTTTCTCTTGAAGAGGGCCAGTGAGGTGCTCCAATTGACATGTATGCAACATATATTGCATAACATGGCCAGTGTCTGGGTAAGAGACCTGTACCCAAACATGTTCCGTTGACTGTGGTAGTCTGGTTGAGGTATCTATGGCATGTGGTGCATACAGAGTGGGATTTCCTAGTTGTGGCATTCATAACACAGCTGGGCAGACATGACAGTGTCAGTCAATTAGAGATTGCCTGTAAGCAGCCAAGATGAATACTTGACATCTGCACATCTATACAGAGGACAAACAGAAATTAGCTAGCCAACAGGTTATGCATTAGTATGAATGTTTTGATAGACAGACATCTGAAACTGATAGGTATGCCATTACTACATGACAGTAGTCCTCAATGACATGCCCTACAAACATAGTAGTCTACAGTTAATATCAACATATCAGATCAATATCCAATAGGAGATAGTTAAAAACAAAAAGCTCAAACACCAAGAACATGATGGTCAGTACTTAGAGTCCAGCTTTGCATGCAGGGTTATGTACTTCCAATACTACAATCTGCAATCTACTCTTAATTGGAAAAACCCTGTTAAAAGTAGTAATGTAATGATAGAATACATGCAAGTGTGACTGTATATAACCTGGGATACTATTCAAGTATGAAACACATGCAAAGAGAAAAGATTGTGGTACTACCAGTGTATACTCAGATGTCCCATATAGTATACTCACACCCCTTGCTACTGTAATGACAGCACATAGAAGCATGTTATGTACATGGAATTAAATACACTTATCAAAAATGTCATTACCCTGCTATTTTATCAGACTGGAATGTGATTACTGGTTACCAGGGCTGAGCTATACTTAGCAGGTGTAAGCATTGCTGAAATGTAAATGCTAAGCAGATTTGTGCACTGGTAAGCGAAGCCTATACAGTGTAAGCATCTTTTCATTTAACCATATGTTATCAGCACTTACCATCATGCAAACCCGCTTAAAGCTGCTCAAAACTGCCTTGACCACTCTGTATCCAACAGTCCTTGTTCTGCCTAGCAACAAAATAAACAGCCCTTACAGGTCTTGAACTCAGGACCCTCTAGACTATAGTCACAATACTTAACCAATTAGTCATCTGAGCTGCAAAAATGTCTGTTGCTTTTTCAGATATATCATTCAGTGCATGCACTGAATAGCAGTGAACAACGACTTTGACTACTACAATTGTTTACTACGTGTTAGTGAAAATAGTGTTGAATCAGTCATGTTTTTATATATAAATATGCACATATCAGATAACTATAGTGGGATACATCTGAGAAGTTATATACAACACTCATGTTTACACATTACAAGGATATATATATATATATATATATATATATATATATATATATATATATATATATATATATATATATATATATATATATATATATATATATATACACACACACACACACACACACACACACACACACACACACACACACACACACACACACACACACACACACACACACACACACACACACACATTTATATAGATAGCATAACATATAGTGAAGTCATACCTCAGCACCATAACTCTCAACCTCTTAGTGCAAGGGAACATAATGTAAGTATTGCAGTTATAAATGTAGAATGTTGCTACAGCAACAAGGGTTGTGTCAGCAGACATGTTGTGAAGGAAGGCTCTTCTGAAACTGACATGTATGCCATCAGTTACTGATGGACATCATAAAATCATCATAGTGAAATACCACACAACTCACAGTAATGATCCTGTGGAATACAGAAGCAATATGAGCAATAAACATGGACAGTCTGAAACAATCTGGTCAGTCGAGAGGTATACACAGAACTCCTTAGTGCAAGATGTGTGGACCAAGCCTGACAAAGGATATGTTTAAAGCCATGAAAATGGGGATATATCACAAATACTGGAGTAGATAAGCTCACACAGTTGATGCATTCACACCCTCCTGCCTGTCCTAGCACATATTAACTGGAGGAGCAGAGGTCTCAAGCCCACATATTTTCACTAGTTAGTGACATATATCTTCACAGCATCCCACTTCTTTGTCAGAAGTGCACAACACATATGGTGGCCAGGCAACAGTACATTTGACAAATATCTGGGCATTACATCACAATACACTGTGCTGCTAGGCATGTCACCAAGCACTGTCTAAAGTACAGACAGACTGCCACAACTCTAACCCAATTTTCCTATGGGGGAATACACATGTAATTGCAAATATAGCAGGCACTACAGGCATGTAATGGAGTAACAGACACCAGTGTGAAAGTGCATACCCACAACCAATCTCAACATACTCACAGTCACATTATGGTAATTAATAGTACAGTATATGGACTGTGTGAACAAAACCCATCATCATATTTGCCACTCACACACTATCCCTACACATACTGGCCCAATTCACAGTGTAGTCTGATGCCGGACTGTGGTATGGGACATGTCTAAGTCTGGCCCTACAAACATATAAGCTAATAGGGTACCAGAAACTGGAGCAGTATGCAACGTCAGACGGAACAGGGCTAAGAACACTGATATCTACCCCAGTCTGTACACAGGCCAAATAACATATTCACAATACACTGCTGCAAAATACTGTCTCTGTCAACAATCACTATAAGTACACAGACCTCAATACTGTACAGACTACAACAGAATGTCCAGGTTTTGTTCTGAAATATAAGGCCTCATATACATAACATGTATGGCAGTCTGATATATCACTGGCTTGATATCAGGCATGATGTTAGTAAATAATGATATACTGTACATATCCACCTTTTATTGCATGACATATGGACAAAGGGTGACAGACTTGGGGGACAGAGGCACAAACACAGGCCCAATGTTGACATATTGCTGTGATAAACTGAGAAAATTGCTGGTGTAACAGGGTTTGTTGTGACATATCTCTTCTGAGGGATATGAAGTCAGTAACAAACATGGATATCACAATTTACTGACTGCAGCCATCAGAGTATGCTACTGCATTTATAAAGACAGAAAATGTGTGAGAAACACGCAACATCTAAGACTCCAAACTCTGGCCAGAATGCAGATAGCTGTACAGGTGAGAGTTTTCAACCACATGACACTGTCATGCCAGACTTTAAATCATGCAGAACAGCTATATCCACACAAACCCTGTTAAACCAACATTACTTCAAATGTAGAACAGCAATACTTACATTCTGTCCCCATGTCTCGAACATCTCCCTCTAGTTTGTTGGCCTGTCTCCACAGTGTTTGTTATAAGAGGTATTTCCAACTACACTATGTGATGCTGTTTGTCACACACCCACATGAAATCCTGCTCACAGTGAAGGAAAAGGGCCCACACCCACATGAAGTGCTTAGTTATAGGAGTGTGTTTCCATGTAATTGGCTATAGGAATGATACCACCACTGTTCAACATGCAATTAACAAGTGGGAGACTCCAATGTGTGCACAGGCCATCAGCTGATCATGAGCATTACCTACAAAAGTCAAGCTGCTGCCTAAGCAAAACAGATGTATTTTTCCACGTCTACCAGAGATGGAGAGAGAGAGATATAGAGAGAAAGTAAGAAAGGAAGAGAGAAAGAGCCAAGCGTGTTTGTGTATGGTCTGTGGGTAGAGAGTGGGCTCTGGGTATTATAATGGTTGTCTATAGTGTTCACTAATCCATAGTGTCACATAGTTATTGCCATTGGCAGTAGACATTGGCTATGGATTGTCTACAACAACCTCTACAGTGTTTGACAACTATTGGCTTTATAATGTGGACATTGGGACATATAGGTCCTCACTATAATAATGTAGCAAAACCCGCACTGCAATGGATCCTATTATTACATAATCATCCCAACACCCACACAGGACACTGATGACACACACACAAACACACACTTGCCAGTACTGAGTACTGAGTTTCGAACCACTACCCGGCTATGCGTTGCTATTACAGTGTTACGCATTTATCGCACATGCCACAGAGCTTACATGCTGAAGAGCTGTCCAAAGGTATCTTTTAAGGTGAGTGACATCAGCAGCAGTGCTAAAGTTGTGCATATATCACACGTGCATGTTCTTTGACGTGTGGAAGTGTGCTTGAGGTCTCTGGGGCATTTTGTGTGGACAGATTGCTATCTTCTGATGTAGCATTCCTGACCTCATTTGGTGAGACCTGGCTATGTAACTGAGGTCATAATTGTACTTTGACAGTATGATATGGGTATTCAGTGTAGTTAGTGGTATCTGTCCATACAGAGCATGTGTATAAGGCATGGCATTCCCTTTGTGGGGTATGTTTGCAGACTCTACAGTGGTTTCAGGAATCCAGTGGGGAACATGGCAAAAGGGCCACTGTACACATTTATTTGGCTACTGAGGTGATGGAACAGGGTGCCATCTCCTTTTACTTGCTGGATAACGCACACACAGTCAGGAGATGTAACACATCAAACTACTTTCTGATGTCAGTGGCACTGTTGTGGTCAACAGGCATGTAGTCCACTGCTATCACACCATGGGTACTATCTGTGAGGCAATATGCAGGGGAACTACCAATATAGTGGTTGTTGCCTAGCCAAGTGTGTTTGTGTATGATACGTGGGTAACAATTGGTCTTTGAGTAATAGAAGGGTTGCCTATATTGTTCACTAATCTATGCTGTCACATTTAGGGCCGTGGATTGTCTACACCAACCTCTCCGGTGTTTGCCATCTGTTGGCCTTGTAATTTGGACATTGTGATGTATACTAGGTCCTCAACATAATAATTTAGCAAAACCCAACCCACAATGGATCCTGTTATTACACAATCACAGCAACCCCCACACAGGATACTGATGACAGCCACACACACTTGCCAGTACTGAGATTCAAACCCCTACCTAGCTATGCATTAATATTACAGTGTAATGCATTTATCGCATGCGCCATAGAGCTTATAAGATGGATATGTTCCCAAGGTACGTCTAAGGTGAGGAACATCACCAGCCCTTGAAAATATTGGCATTGGGTGATGTAGTGGGTGAGAGATCCCAACAAATATTCTACCCTACACACATTTACATTTGCCAGGGGGGAGGTTCAAACCTCTATCAAACAATCTTTTCAGACCATTATGTTACGCATTTACCACATGCACCACTGACCTTACATGGTTTATAGTTGGCAACAGGTACTTCTAAGGTGGATGATATCGGCAGGACTGCTAAAGCCAGGCACTGTGATGTGCACTGGTTGTAAATGGGGCCAAAATCTTTGCTGTACGGACATACATACACAAACACTTGCCACGGATAAGATTCAAATCCATACCTGTGTAGTTATTGCTACTACATTGTTCCACATTTATTGCATTCCCCATGGAGCTTACATGTTGGAGAGTTGTGCCAAGGTATCTTTGAAGCTGAGTGACATCAGCAGTAGTGGTAAAGGAGAGATAAGGGTTGAGTAGTAAGTGTGAATGTCCACAAAAACAGGTGTCAACAAAGACACACACACTCTCTTACACAAACACACACATTATCACAGTTGCCAGGACCAGGATTAGAACTCCTACCTAACTAGTTTGCTGCACTATAGTATTACACAGTTATCGCAAGTGCCATGAAGCTTACATGTTAAACAGCTGTGCAAATGTATCTTTGAAGGTGAGTAACATCAGCAGCAATGCTAAAGTAGGGGTAAGGGGAGAGTAGTAAATGTGAATGTCCATAAAATCAGGTATCATCAAAGGCACACGCACACTCTCACACAAACACACACAGCTTCATGGTTGCCATGTATGGGATTAGAACTCCTACCTAACTAGTATTCTATACTATAGTATTTTACAGTTATCACAAGCATCACAGAGCTTATATGTTGGAGAGCTGTCCAAGGGTATCTTTGAAGGTGAGTAACATCAGCAGCAGTGCTAAAGGAGGGGTAAGGAGAGAGTAGTAAGTGTGAATGTCCATAAAATCAGGTATCATCAAAGACACACACCCTCTCTCACACAAACACACACATTATCACAGTTGCCAGGGCCAGGATTAAAACTCCTACCTAACTAGTTTGCTACACTACAGTATTACACAGTTATCATGAGTGCCATTTAGCTTATAGGGCTGGAAGTTGGCCAAGAGTTATTTCAAGGTGACTAACATCAGCAGGCATGTTAACGTAGGGCAATGGGAGGTGTAGTGAGTGTGAATGGCCTCAGAATCATTCATCTCCACACACACAAACACAGTTTAACAGTTGCCATGTCTGGGATTAGAACTCCTACCTAACTAATTTGCTACACTACAGTATTACACACTTATTGCGAGCACCACGTAGCTTATAGGGCTGATACTTGGCCAAAGGGTTATTTCAAGGTGAGTGACATCAGCAGGAGTGCTAAACTGGGCAATGGGAAGTGCAGTGTGTGTGAATGGGCCATAAATCATTCTTCTGGAAACACACATACACAAGTCACACACAACTTTACATTTGACAGGACTGAGTATACAAATGCTAGATGAATACTGATTTGTACTATCGTGTTACACAGTTATCACAAGCACCACAGACACTATAGGGCTGAGGGTTACCAAAAGGAATGTCTACAGTGATTGACATCAGCACATCATGTGATATTGGCTAATTGGATGTGTAGTGGGTGGGACAGGCCTCATAATGGAATTCTCTCTGTCACTGTCTGTCTCTTACTTCCCCACATCTCTGTGTGTGTATGTTTGACATATAGTGTGTTGGCCCTGGATGTGTGAGTATTCCTATCCAATGTGTGTGCGAAACATGAATGGTGTACAATTTGGTGTGTGTGTGTGCACAGGCATCTGCAAATGACAGATATGTATAGTCCACTGTGTTATCTGACAAGTGATACATTTCTCTAAGTGTAGGAGCATGCCCAGTGTGACCTTCTGTATTGAGTGTGTGAATCAGTTCCAGGTAGGGTTGTATCCAGTCCGGGGTTTGGTGTTCTACACCTACAGCCAGCAACATGTTTCTGCAGGATATCTGTAAATAGGTTGACAAAATGGACACAGATAGTGGGATACTGTACCTTTGCTGTCTGGGCTGCTTGTGTTACATGGCTGGTGTTAGCAGAGATATTCAGACATATGTACTGTGGTCTGCAGCCTACAAATTATTGCACACTCATGCCATTCTGAAGGGGTAGCTGCAGACACTTGCTGATGGGTCTGTGTAAATGATCCATCACCTTGGTACTACGGTGACTGAGGATCCCCTTCTTGTACATATATTGACTTAACAGAATGGCTATATCCTGCTGCGACCATACCTCTCAGCTGTACAGATTCACCCAGGTTACACGGAGGCAGGGCTTATATATCTGGTCAGTTCCCCTTCACATTGTGGTTTACAAGCAGGTTTGTAGCCACCCATTACTGGGTTTGCAGGCAGGGGTAGTATGGGCACACATCAGAGTTTCAGACTTCACACACTCCATGATGTCCATGCTTCTACACCCCCCACTCTGTTATTCTATATTCTTCCTAACATTATGGGAGTGAAATCTGAGAAGTATCCCTATAGTTGGCCCTTCATCCCAGCGGTGTTTATGGATTGGTCCACAGTTCATGCAGTAGGACATGGTGGGCATTCTACTGGGACATGTCAACATGGCCTTGCATTTGTGTTCTGTTGACTGTGTTAGGTTGTTAGTTGGGACCCCCATGAGATACCATACATTGGCACTACAGGTGAGGCACAGGCCTTTGACAGAGGACTGTAGGCCATTTGGTAGTGATGCAGGCCATCTGTAGCAGGCCAGTGCATTCTGTCACTCCTACATTCCCAGGTTGTGAGCCAGTGGATTCCCTTGGGGTGACAGGGTAAGTGTGTGAGGTGTTAATGGCAGTAGTTCCTGTCCATATTGATTCATTGGTCTGGATGCAGGCAGGGTGCTGCTTACAGCTAGGGACACACCTGCATGGGACACCTCCTCAGCATGCTGCATTCTGTGGGCATTTCCATACAGAAATGGGGTCATACTGTACCCATTCCCAACAGCAAGGATATGACCTGTGATAAACCTGTGGTTGATGGTGGGGTGAGCTGAGTGCATGTGTGATATGGAAGCTACTTGCAGCTGACTCACAGATATACCTGGGACATTCCCCTTATGCTGCCTTATGCAGGGACATAGGCAGTCTCTCATTACTTCATAACTGTGCCTTTTGTGGTCTGCCAGTGATTGGCCAGACTACAATAGTATTCCATATTACACAGTCAACTAATGTGCTGCTAACCTGTATGTACAATTCCAAAGGTGTGTGTAGTTGACAGTTACATTTTATGCACTCAGTCTAGGGTACTTCCACATGTGTACTGTGTGTCTGTATTGGCCCACATTCATGGCATCTCCATCTTCCAGATGGTGACAGATATTGATATCTGGACAGTGAGCATGAATGACTGCTGACATGGGTATTGCTGAGAAGCATTGTGGTTGGCACTGCAGTTGTCAGAACATGGCCCTGTCATCCACAGTACTGTCCATAGGCCACCGAGACACAATGCTCCATGCCTACATGCTGACCATTTCCAGACAATATTGAACACACAACAACCTAACACACAGACCTCTTCATATTGTATGCATGCAACAATATAGCCTGTAGATTGGGCCAGCTTGGGTAATCTGTGCTCCACTGATGTTACTGCATTTCTACATAGGGTTGTGGGGGGCACACCTGATGACTTTAAACATTTGCTATGACTGTACTGGTATTTCAGGTAATCTGTTGGCTTCCATTTCATATTGTATTCTGACCTATCATGCAGACTGGAGGCATATCAGTAGAGTACAGATTTTAGGTTTTATTGACCTACATTTCAGTTTCAGAGTTCTTACTTTTCAGAACTAACATACAGAGTTCTTACTCTTCAGAACTAACATACAACTGCCATACCTGTTGTAGTCTGTCTGTGTAGGACTGGGGGGCTGTTCACCATTGCCATCAATTGGAGGCCTTAGCCCAGCCTTTCTTTATGGTCATCTACACCTGTCCTGCTGGCTGAGGCTGGTGGTGGATATGTGAGCCTCACTGAAATGCATGTGTGTGTGTCCTATGGACACACATTTGGGCCACCACATGTACTGCAGTGGGATTTGTCACATTGTCTAGTACTGACTAGTATGTTGATACCAGTATGTGTTATGGATTTCATGCTGCCCATATAGGTGTTCACTATCTGCTGCCATCCCATTCAGCCACCCGATTCCCTTGCATGCTTGCTTCCATTCCATAGATACAACTATCAGAACATACTACTCCATTCAGTAATTGATAGGAAGAGTGACTTACCTTGTGGCTGGGCCAGTATTGTGGACTGTGCTGGAGGGCTGACTATGTCGGATGTACATAGTACATCCAGTGTCATTTTTGGCATCCTTTTTTCTGTATGTGTGAGTCAGAGAGAGAGGTGTAATTCCCTGGGTCCCTACTGTGTCATTGTATGTGCTACGCGTTGCCTCTTTGCCAAGGTCTGGGCATACTGGGTATGCCTCCTTCTGTCTACATGAGCAGACTCGGGTAGTTTCTCTTTCGAGTCACTCTGTGCCTGTGATGGCCTTGGCAATGGGGAGGGGCTGTGTAGCCTTGCCCCATGCTGTTCCTGCTACAGCTGTTTCTGCAGGATCATATTGTGTAGCATGGCACATACTATGAACATTTGTGTACATGTAGCTGGAAAGTACTGCAAGGCTCCACTGGATATGTCCAGGCAGCGGAACCATGACTTGAGCATCCCAAACACGTGCTCTATTATGATTCTGGTTTGTGCGTGTGCCTCATTATGGAGTTATTGTTCAGGTGTGTTTGCATTTCTGAGGGGTGTCATCAGCCACTGCTAAAGTGCGTAGCCAGCATCCCCCACTATGTGGCCATATGGGATGTCCCCACTGGCAAATGACTAGGACAGCTGTGTCATATGCCAGATGTGGGAGTTGTGATACCTTCCAGGGCTGCCAGCACACACATTTAAGATAATGCCTTGGACATTGCACATGACCTGGCAGTTGATGGAGGGGAAGCCCTTGCGGTTTATGTAGACCCTACCCTGCTTACCTGGTGGAGCTTTGATGTGTATGTGCATGCAGTCTATAGCACCCACTACCTCAGAGTATTCTGCTATTTGGTGGAAGAGACACATATTGCTGGTCAATGCCTCATGGATGTTGAGGAAATATTTATGCGCTCACCGCAATGTGCTGACATAGCATCCAAGAACTGGTGGAGTACCTGGATGCTGATGCCTGTGAGATCCCCATGATATCCCCAGTTGCCCTTTGGAAGATACCCATGGCTAGTATTCTTAAGCCTACACATACCTTGATATCCACTGGGATGGGTTCCCTTCTGTTGGTTCTGTGTGTTAGGCGTGGCTGGCACGGCACAACAATTTGCTGTAGAATGTCTCTGTCCACCCTATAGCACTCCACTATCTTCAGCTCATGTAGACCCTGGTAGATTACCCTGGGTCTATACACTCTTCTCCTCCTCCTCACTGTGGGATGGTCATCAGCATTCACATCCTCATCACCCTCAGCCTCTTGCACATATTGATGTATGAGAGCGACAGCAGCCCCTAACATTTTGTTAGTTTTGTCAGGTAAAATTTCCCCATCTGTGTACACTGGTGGTGTAGAGTTTGTGCAAAAAAACAGACTGAAAGGTGTTTGCATAGTTTATAGTAGTGTGCTAGGCTGTTCCATGTGTAATTGGCTTATTCTGATACATTTCACCTGCCAGCTATGCTAGTTCTCCTTGATTGCCTTCCTACTGCTGTTTTCCCTTCCCATTGCCTTCCCGTTTAAGCCCCGAGGTGTGCCGCGCATACCCAGTGCTCAGATGTGAACAGAGCTGCTATTTCCTTTTTTGTTTAAAACCCGGTGTGCAGCACACACACCCATTTAGGCAATGTAAACACTGCTAGGCAGCCTCAGACACACCCCCTTCCTTAGCTGTGCTTAGCTAAGGGGAAACATGGGCCACAGAGCTCCAATAAGCTTACAGCATGCATGACACATCCCCTTATGAGGTCATCCACCTCTTAGACTTATACAATAGTGTTGCTGCACTTACACAGTTGGGTGCAAGCTAACACTGAAAGGAAATCTGTGATTCAGTATCAGTCCCCCCATTTGCATAAAACAGAATGCTAATTCATAGTTACCACACTCACACTGAGTTTTCCCCCTTAGCAATTGCTATTCCCTGGTATTGTTGTCTTATGCATGCCATTGACTATTATGGCAAAATGCTGATTTGGGTTTAAAGGCTTATTTCCACCTTTTTTCTTATTTTTGGGGTGATCCTGTTTGCACACCGCTGCCCTACGCTTAAGCAGCCGAGATCAGCCAAAAGAAAAATAAACTTGTTTTTTATAAATTTGCAACTATTTTTCATGCCAGCGGCCATATATTTGGCAATTGGCATGCCTACTACATTGAATACATGGTTTCTTTTGAGCTGTCATGCCTCCGTTTTGTAATTTGCAGAAATGTATAAGGTTAGTAACCAAATACAATTCTGCAGGTTACACTATTCCTGCACAGACACCTGCCTGCTTCCTGGATCGCGAATTCACCTCATTTGCATGGTTTTCACCAGCAAATGAGTTAATTAGCATATAGCAGTAGTGTCCAAGTGGGAATAGTGTAGGCGCGCTCGTGCACATCTGGGGGGCTCGTTCCTGGATCGCTCGGCGACCATATTGCATGCAGCAGCTCTTGCACTATTCAGGCACTCCATGCAGAGCTTGCTGAATCCAGGGGAATGATGAGAACAAGCAACAGAAAGACAATGATGAGAACAAGAGGACACGTATTTTTTATCAAAGAATAATAAAAGATTGTGTGGGGCCATCACTGTCCTGAGCAAGGCGGATGCTTAACTTTGTCCTACTCTCACCCTAGGAAACAGATGTATATTTACATAGTCAAGTAATGCTAGGGATACTTTTCAGGCAATGGAGTTGCCGAAGAACACCACAAGAAAACAAGTTGACATGATGGAAACGTTTAAACTGGCTTTGACAGATGAAAACATGTCTCTCATACTTGACAGACTGACTACAATGGTCTTCCATAATCAAATTGAGTGGTAACAATCTAAAGTGGAGGGCTCAGAAGTAGATATGGCCCAGCTAAAGGAGGAGTTAAGTGGTCTTCAGCAATCATCCAAGTGTATGACACAAGAAGTCTGGGCTCTGGTGGAGGAGAGTACTTCATAAGCTACCAAGGTGGATGACCTTGAAAATTAAACATGCCACAGCAATGTTTGTATCAAAGGAGTTACTGAAAGGGTAATGGACATTGAATTGCATGTTTTTTTGGCTTCCTTTCCCCAAGGTTCTAAAACCTCCTGAAGACCTGAACTTAGCTATTGAAAGGGTCTACCATGTAGTCAGGATGTCACAATGTAACTGCAAATACACCACAACCAGACATATCCTGATGAGACTACAATCAGCTATCATGAGGGACTAGAACATACAATACTGTCAAAGAAACAGGTATTCATTGAAGTCCTACTTTGTTGCTCTTCATGGCTGATTATGGTGGATTACTCCCAGAAGCTTTATAGCTTACAGAAATCTATGTTACCCTACAAGCACACACACTAGAAGACTGACTATAAAACCTTCCTGATGTATCTGGTGTGTCTGGTAGCAAACAGGAACTGAGAAAGGATTACTCTCTGAAGCAAGATAGAAGCTAAAGACTTTATGGGGGACTTAAAAACACAACTAAATGAGATGGAAGGACTGTAGGAGCCAGGCCACTGGTCAGAAAAAAGATGGAGTGGGGAATGATTGGCAGCAGATGTCATTGGCCTTCATCCATTCTCATCATGTCTAGATCACAGTATAAGAAGACTCCAAAGGCCAGTGATGAACCAAAATCCAGTCTGGGATGAAAAGACTGTTAAAATGTGCATGGAACAAACCTGAAAGAAAAACAACCCTCTCATTGGCTCGACATACATGGACTAGAAATGCCTAGGATTGGGATAGGGCAACAAAAATTACCCTCTTATCAGTGAGCCGGTGCAGCAGTATCCCACGACTTTCAAATGTGTTCTACACAAGGACATTGTAGTGATCACAGGTCTTTAGACTATGGCACTTAACCTGAAAAGACCAGCACTGCTAGTCATAAGACTTTGTTGATCATCAACTTCTGCTTATGAATACTGTTGGATGGCTTCTAGATTTTCTAAACAAGAGAAAAGTTTCAGTGAAGGTTAATTTATATTAAGTCAGAAACTGAGGTCTAATTGTACTTATTGTGTGGATATCTAACTCTGCCTTTTCTGGTATTCTGATGTTAGGATGTTGAACAAGTTATTCATTGATTTGGCACCAGAATGTCTTGCAATATAATCTAATGACTTAATTGCTTGTTTCACTTTGTTTGATGTCACATAACAAAGCATTGAAGCTATTGTTGTGTCTTTCTCTGACTATTTATAGCATACCCAAGAGTAACATTAGGGAGGTTGTGTTTTCCAGGCCTGTACCATTTTGTCACACTTAATGTGGACTATTCTGTTTTCCTCTGTTTCTCTCCCTTTACAGGAAGTAGAAGTGGTCAGCCAAGATGTTTCTCCATTGCAGTGGGTCTGTGACCTGTCGATGTTGAAACCTGCCTAGGGTGAGAACCAGTAATGATCTGCTCTATCTAGTTGGTTTGTTTCTCCCACAAACATGCCATGGTGTACAGCTAAACTTAGCTACCCTACCCATTCATTCTATTCTGTTCTTTTTGCTGCTAGCAACTTTAACTTATATGGTGTCTGGGTGAAGGTTATGCTTTCCTGCTCTCTGCATATCTTTCATGGCATTCTGCTACTAGGAAAAGTGTGTCAACTTAATTGTTTACATTGGTCCCTTTTACTTCTCCCTTTCTTTTCTATTTCTCATGTCCAGGCTTCTTGCCATGGACTGACACATGCATAACAAATGATTTCGTGTCTATGGCCTAGCTTGGAGGCAATGGAAGGTAAGAGTGATGTTTTGTTAAAACCTTTATGGTTATTATATTCATAAGGCAGTGTGTTTAATGCTATTCCTTTGCCTGCAATTTTCTTTCTAGTTTTTTTAAAGTATTAATAAAAGGGTTAGAATCCAAAGCCCCCAACTAGTGGGCACTACTGTTAATTTCTTGGATAAGAATGAGTGGAGTATGAATGGGGACTTCCTACATGAGTTAGTTTTAAACAATTTCCATGAGGATGGGGATAAAACCATGCATAAGTCCATCTTAACATAAATTGTTGCCAGTGTGGTCATGACTGAGCACTGACAGTTTCTACCCACAGGACTTAGTCTTAGCTCAGAGAATGGAAATGTATTCCACACCTGAGGGTGGGGAGTGGTGGTGGTGGGCTTTGCTCAGCTTAGCATTTCCAATTTTGACAGCCAGCAGTTTGGTAAGCCTATAACATTACCTGCTAGGGAATCTGTTAAAGCGCAGTCTTGGAGTGTAAAGGGAAGCATATCATACATCAAACTAGAATTCATCAGAGAATTAGAAGAGGTGAGACACATATTGTGTGCCTGTCAGAAACAGGAGTACCAGATGATATTTGGGGGCTATAAAATGGTAGAAGGTAAAAGAGGGAAGGTTTCTTATGTTCCACAAGTCAGTAGTAGTAGCTGTTACTAACAGGATTAGAGGAAGTGGAGTAGATAGATGGCTGATATGTGATGGAACAAGCAACAAAGAAAACTGGGTAATAAGGAATATATATGTCCCAAACAGTGATGATGACTTTCTTTTTTTAGTAATTTCCTCACTTTATGACAGGGCACCACCAGCCTGAATAAGTTTCATGTGTTAGTAGGGGACTTTAACCTTACATTAAATGCACAGGAAGATAGGCTTTACAGGAAGGGAGAATATCTCAGAAAGAGTCGAAAGGTGCTTAATAGCTGGATGGCCACTAATGATTTGGTGGATATTTCGAAACATGAAAATCTTGGGGTGATGTCACGGTTATTCTCTGTGGATCAATCCTGCAAGGGCAATAGAATCAATCTGATGCTGATACAGAAATACTGCATTCATAAAGTATCCAGCTCAGTTGTACATGAAATCCTCTCAGCACATTAAAGATCTATTTGGATACTGAGCAAACAAAATCCAGAACTTGGGAGGCGAGCTCACTTCTGCTGGAAAAAGAGATGTAATAAAGAGGAGCTTTGTTCAATAGTTCTAAGCATTTAAGAGAGAAATCCTAGAGAGCGCATTGAACTCCTGGGGAGGTACTAAAGTAGCCATAAGGGGAGATCTGATGGAAAACGAGAGGCATACCATACCTCTCAAGGTACTAAAGTAGCCATAAGGGGAGATCTGATGGAAAAAGAGAGGCATACCATACCTCTCAACTGTCCATATTTTTGCAGAATGTCCAGATTTTTGCCTTATATGTTTTTACTTTTCCTCATAAAATTTTGGTTTTCTGGCAAATCACTGGAGACTTATTGAGGATTTAATTCAGGAAATAATGACAGGCATTTGAGTTTCAGACTTCTTTTCCATCAGAAAATTCATGCTAATGCAAAACATTTTATTCTATCAACTTTCTAAGTTTGTATAAGCAATATTTAAAAAAAATTGTCCCTCTTTTTAGGCCTTTGTTCCCCCTTTTTGCATGGCTTTGTCCATATTTCTTGCCCTAAGAGGTTGAGAGGTATGAGCGTAACAGGAGAACAAAGGAGGAGAATATAAAATCAAAGTCCTTGTCTCTGAAGCAGGTTCAAGGTAGAATAGTTACAGAAATGGAAAATTGACAACAAAAAGATTTAGAACTGCAACTGTGTATGGAAATATCTGTGCTAGAGGTCTCTATGTCTGAAGCTGAACTTAGAAAAATGAGACTGTTTTGGTGGGTGAATACAGAAGGAACTCTAAGATGCATAACCTGGTTCTTTAAGAAATGAGTGACAAGACACACTCTTCCTGATCAGAGTACACAGGTATGTGATAGAGTACATAAAGAGGAAGATATTAGACAAGCCTTCTTTGAGTTCTATACATCTCTTTACAAGGCTAGGCCAGCAGAATCTCCTGCAAAATGGGAACTTCTTGCAACTATAAATAGGCCTCGCAATCAGGAGGAAAGAGATAGGCATAATGAAGTGATAAATTATTAAGAGATTGCCTGGGTAATGACCAAAATAAAACTGAATAAAACCACAGGACCAGAAGGCCTCCCTTCAGAATTTTGCACTGGGGAACACTTACAGTATGTATGGGTATCCCTGATGGAATTTTTCAATTCTTTGGGCAGTGATGTGGAGCAGAGCCCACTTTTGAATCAGGCCATTATCATTGTCATCCTGAAGAAGGAGGGGACGTTAGCATTAATATCACTAATTAATATTGATGTGAAAATTCTATTAAAGGTGCTTACTGACAGGCTAGACATTCTATTCCCATTATTGATTCATGTGAGCCAAAACAGATTTGTGAACATAGCCCTTAGCCTCTTGGCACAAAAAATCTCTACAAAGCTAAAAATAATGGGGGGACAAATTCTCAAAAATTGGGACAAATTTTAAATATTGCTCTTATAAACTTAGAAAGTTGCTAGAGCGAAAGGTCTTGCATTACCATGCATATTCTGTATGATATTACGCCTGAAACTCAAATGCCTGTCATTATCTAGTGAATTCAGTCCTCATTGATTTACCACAAAAATCCAGAAAGCCACAAATTTTATGAGAAACAGACCAAAAATATGAGACAAAATCCAGACATTCTGTGAAAATCTGGACAGCTGAGAGGTATATTTGTGAAAGGGAGAGACACAGCCAATAATTGGTGAGAAACGAGTGTGGAGGTTAAAAACAACAAAGCAGGCTTGGTGTTCTTTGATATAGCTAGAGCTTTTGACATGGTTAGTTGGACTTTTCTGTTTAAAATACCACAAGCCAGGGAATGTTGTAGCTGATCTGAGACATGGGTGAAAGCTTTTGTACAGCAATCCCACCTTTAGGATAATAATAAGTGGGGGTCCATCAGAGGTAGGAAAGATAGGTAGAAGCACCATATAAGGGCACCCACTATCCTCTGGCTTATACCTTTTAGCAATGGAAGAGTTAACAATCAGGGTATGGGTATATTTAACAGGACTGGAGCATTCAGAGGGGATTAGAAGCTCATTTAAAATATTTTCAGATGACTGTGTTGTATTAAGCGATAACATGCATAGGTTCCTCAACAGTGTTTTGAATATTTTTCAAACATTCAGTAAGATCTCTGGACTAAATTGTAATGTCATCAAGTCTACTCTAATATGTTGCAGCCAAGCAGGAGGAGAGACATCAGGGCAGATACCAGCAGCCACAAATTATCAGTACTTGAGCCTCATTGTAACTCATTCTCTAAGAATCATGTTAGAAGAAAATCTTGATAGACTATTAATTAAAATCAAGAAGCTTAGCTCTAACTTGAAGAAATTTAGTATACTAATGGGCAGGATCAATACCATTCAGACAATGATAATGACACATGTTATTTTTGTGTTTAGGAACCCACCCATTCTGGTTAAGCCCCTAGTCTTGAATACCATACAAGAATGGATCTACAATTGGGCCAAGGATGATGGAGGAAGAAGTATCTCAGTTATATGCTACCATCCACAAATGTATGGAGGTTTGAAGTTCCCTCACTTAGCCAGTTATGCCCGTGGTATACATTAAACCAGCTGCTTCACTCAGCAATAAACAACACTCAGAGAATGATGATGGTAGTAGTCAAATAGGAAACAAATGCAGCCCCACTTCTAAACTGGGCCCTCATGCAGCTTGCACAACTTACTCTATGAAGAATGTGTCACAACTGAAGTTTTAGAACAGAGCAGGGGTCATAACAACCACATTTCGCCCCATTCCCTGGTTAGGAAGTTTGTATCTGGAAAAGATAAGGACTTCTGGCTGGCTAGAGGTCTGGTGACATGGGTACAGGTTTTGCCTAAACATAAGGATGACTGTCCAACAGAATTTCCAATCTTGCATGAAACCTTCAGTTTGAGAGATCAGGACTGGCTAACATATTTACAGATTAAACAAATCTGGAGGAAGCATATCCACCAAGCAGAAAGATCCAGTAGGAGCATATCTTGGGAGAGATGGATTAAAATAAAAGGAGTGGTACAATAGGTATGATATACAGGGATTTGTGAGGAAAATAAGCAGCTACAGTAAAAAATAAAAAAAAAATGATGGAGGGACGATGGAAGTCACAGGAAAGGGCTTTAATGTTAAAGGTAGATGAGTACAGAGCTTGGGATATCCCTGTGTATCAAAAACACTGGCCCAGATATAGAAACCAGCAGCTTAGAATTTTATTTAAGTGATAGTTCATACCTTCACGACAAGCCAAAGTCAACAAAAGAAGTCAACAAAAGAATGAAAAAAAAAAAAAACTGTTGCAGATGTCACCAACTAGATGTGGACAAACTCTGTATGTTTTTGTGTTGCCCTAATTTTCAGATCTGCTGGCATTGGATTCAGGAGTTAATGTTCAAAGCACTAAGTGTATACAATATGTATTCAAGAACACCCCTACCACATTTTTCTGTGCTTTCTAGTCACTCAGAAAGATTACACTAGGTGTACATGTAGTCTACACTTTGTGGTAACGATTATGAATCCCTGTCAATATTTAAAGCTGTAAGAAAATCAGTAAGAGAAATAAAATTAAGAGGAAGAAGGTGTGAGTTATTCCTGTGTTATCTGTTCACTCAGAACAGTGTATACTTAGTGTAGACGTTATTGAATCCTGAGGTGTATTTTTTATTGTTATGGTATTAAATTGTTCCTTTTTGTCTTTGTATTTTTCTGTTTAAAAGCAATAAAATTCAGTAAAAAAAAAAACTAATGAAAGATTGTAGTAACCTTACCATTATTGAGGCGGTGGTAGCACCTTAAATAGTAGACATGTTAGGAATGTGTAGGACAGAATTAAGGCAATCTTTACGCTAGATAGATAGACTGATATAAAAAAAAAAGCATGGGCTGCTGGTTATGTAAAATTGGAATCTTATTAAAAAATCTTGAACCTCACAGAATAAGTGGGTCAAATATCTTTCATCTGCTGCTAACAACTATTTTCCTGTGTTTCTTCTCACACTGGCCATAGTTTTCACTAAATGAATGATAAGAAGTTCCTGCAGAGATGCAATACGTCCCAGCATCATGGTTTATGTTTGCTTTTCATCACAAATTATGCATGGATATAAACCTTGTTTCTAGATGATTATCACTGTTGAAGTGACATCCCAACCCCATGTGCAAAAATGGAAAACAGGGTTTCTGGATGGATGGATGGATGGATGGATGGATGGATGGATGGATGGATGGATGGATGGATATGTAATAAAGCAAACAAGTGACAGGATTTCTCTTCCCTCTTAGCTTTGATGACCAATGCAACAATAGCCATGGTTAGCTGCAGAGGTCAAAATGAACTGCAATGAGGTATAATTGTCTGGCCAGTTCTTAAAACAATAAACGTGATTTATCGCTTATGATTATGATTATTTTGAATTAAATTTAATCTCATAAGACTGAATACAGAGGTATCCTGGAACCTAGTAGAATTGCTATTATGTTGCATGTCAGAAATAACTTAGCCTTCCCATTTTTTTATTTGTAGAATCCAAGCAAAAGATGATGTTTAGAATAATAAAATATGTCCTCATTCTCAAATTATCTTTGTAATAAAATTAATTGAATCCATGGTATAGAGGGTGGTTTTGTTGTGAATGAGAATGGCTCATGGTGCAGTAGCAATGTTGCCTTATAAGGATATATATATATATATATATATATATATATATATATATATATATATATATATATATATATATATATATATATATATATATATAGATATATGTACTTTACCCCATGCTCATGTGACCATGGATTTTAGTACATATAAGTGTGTGGGGGTTAAAGATATCATGTGAGTGTGAACATATATCAGTGAGTGAGTGAGGGGTGTGCAATGTAATGTGTTGAGGACTGAGCATTTGTAATGGATGAATGTGTTTGCATGTTTTTTTTTAGTAAGGAGCACTGCATGCATGTTTGTTTACATTTCTGTTGACTGGATGTGGTGTTGCAATGTGTAGTATGTGCAATTGTCTATTTATAACTACTTGATATTCATCAGGAGATCCTTCAATGAATACCCAGTTCCAATGGCACAAGATATAGCTTTAACTGTGGTATAGGTGACCATCATTCAGTTATCAGGTTGGATGTCTGGCAGAGATGGCAGTGAAGATGGGATGGGCCCATCCTGTGAGTGTGGGCAGGAAGAAGTCAGCCATGTACTGCCATAATCTGTGACAAGTGGGCCAGCTTTGCAAATGTGTGGACTGTGGATGGATATTAGGCTCACAAAACCACTGTGTGGTGGTAACCTTCAATGTGGGTGTGCAAATGTTTTCACTCATATAGGAATGGCATTGTGGGCCTCATCAGTAATGTAGATCTTATGTTCCCCTCCATCCATAGGATCATAGGATCATAGGAGGTTACTAGGCTAATGGCCCTGAGGCCCTTACAAGCCAAGCCAAGAGTTTATCCCCAAAAAAAGAAACCTCAGTCAGGGGCAGGGTTAGACTGTACAAAAGCACATTCATTGCTGAGATGCCAAAAATATCCTCAGCCTGCTTGATTGATGACCCCTTTAGAGAGCTGTTATCTTGAAACTGTGTGGAATCTCTAGTGTGTACTAAGTAAACCTTGTTTGACTGAGGGAGTCTTGGTGGTCAGTATGCTCCGGACAAAAACATGTAGAAAAGAATTCATTGCATTTATACTAAGTAGAAAAAAATAATCGCTGGGCAACTGAATAAAACATCAATAATACCAAAAGCAATGCTTTTGCAGAGACACAAGCCCCTTGCACCCCAACAGTCCTGCATCTCTAAATATACTAACTCCAAGATTGCACAGCAGTGTAAGTAGAACTACCTAACAGTATTGTTTCACAGCCACGTGAAATAACCTCCATTGTCCTAGCATACCAGCATGCTCCTATACCCCTTGTATCCAACAATATCCTCCTAACTCCAAACAAACTGTATCTCAGATAGGAACTCAATGCAGCCAATGGGATGTTCCCTAATCTGTAGGTACGCAATACCTATCGTCTACATACACAAAAATCAGTAATATAATTCTTCTATGAAAGGTATCTGACAAAGTGGCATTTGATATGAATGAGATGCATATAAATATAAATACTTGTATATGTCTTTATACACATGTACACATTAACAAGCTAAAATGAATAATGCAAGCAGAATTTCTTTCAGTTTATCCCAGTAGTCACAAATCTGATTAATACTCAAACAGAAAGCAGTTACCTTGAGAGGGGTTGGGATTCTGTTTGTGAAAGCTAAAATACCTCCCAGAACAAAAGGTAACCATCACAGTTTGTCCTATGATAAGTTATCTGACTTCTTTATGCCAAAGTAGAATGTTATTTCGAAATGCACTTATTCTAGAGGAGCAATCTGTGTACAAAAGTAACCAAAACACGTTTGTATTCCATGAAAAAAGGCATAATGTAAGTTTTTGCTTTAAGAATTATTTCATCTATTTTTATATTTTCATACGACACCTATTGCAATTAGTCTTTGGAATTTGGTAACACGTTAATACTCAGTAGAAGATTCATTTCACACCATATTTGTAGATATTTCTTTTTGCCATTAACTGAAATGTTTATATCAAAAATAAAACAGCTACTGTGTTTTTAAAACACCAAAACTTAAACCAATGTTTATTCCTAAAGTAAGTCAACCCTAAAAAACATATACCTGAAATGCTGAAAAGTAACAGCTGGAAATTCAAAATGCAGCTATTCCATTCAAAACACAACCATATCCACATTTATTTTGCTAGGAAATGAAAATTATTTGCTCTAGACAAAAAATATATTACCACTGGTATCCCATGGGGTTCTTTCCTGGGCCTCCTCTTCGATATATATTTATGTGACAAAAACTGCTGATATTAAGGGACTATCGCTAACCAAATCAGCTGATGACTGCAAACTGGGGGTTGATATCAAATCCTGTTCTGATAGTCAAATTGTCCAGCAAAGAAAGGACAGACCAAATAAATAATTGGTTTGTTAATCATGGGCCTATAGTCAGCCCCCCCCCAAAAAAACACAAAATAGTTTAATTTGGTAAATCTATTGTCACTACTGTTTAACATATAGATAACATTCTACTTATATTTGACACAATATTCAGGGACTTGAGTACTTATGTAAATAACACTCTTCTTTCACCACCATGTCAATGCAGTAGTTAAAAGATCCTTCTGCCTTGCACAACTATCCTTTGTGGTATTCCTTCAAGGTTCAAAGCAGTTATAGTTCTACTTTATTTATTTATTACTAGGTACATCATTGGGAGGTCCGTATAATGGTTAAGGTGTTTACCTTACAGACACAAGGTGCAGGGTTTGATTCTTACATGGAGTAATTGGCTAGGTTTAAAATGGCCTACAAGAACAGTTAGCCTAGTATTAATCTATGAATATAATGCGCCCTTTGGCATGTATCCCACTAAGCACCTAAACCAACTTATAAGACATCAATGTTTCCTCACCAAAAAGATCTCAGCTCACAAAACCCTTAGCAACTCTGATAGACTGAAAGCCCTGTCCCTCTACTCAGTGTCTTACAGACTCCAGAGGGATGATCACTGATTAGCCTTCCATGTTATGAATGACCCAGTATTCTTTGAACTTATTCACCTAAACAACACCAGTGGTAAAGCAAACAACTGTTCTACAGCACTAAACCTATGCCAACACATCAAAAATAACAAATGGCATGACAGATGCCTAACCCAAAGTATATCCCAGTTCTGGATGGCCTTATACACTTCGGTAGCAACCCTTAAAGCCAATCTGGATGACTAGAGGGGTGATTACAAATGTTCATCTGGGATATATGGAGAAAATTTACTTAATGGTAGACACTGTTAGACTCTTGCAGTATTGGGTGACGTGGCCATACTTCTCAATGGTCTCCTTTGTTTGTAAGCTTAGTAAAAACCTCCAGAACCTAAGAAAAAACATTTTTTACAGATATAACTGTGAGCTGAATGGTACCATCACTCTGCATACATAGCCATTAGACTATGCCCGGCTGTCAAGTGCACTATGTTTTGCTTCTTTGAGGGGCTGGTATAAGATTTATACTCAGGCAGGATGCTTTACATGCCTGGAATTTATATTCATATTGAGCTGAGTTTATGTCACAATTAAAAATCATGTATGTATCTTAAAAATCACCTTTTCTAACACTGATAGGAAGATACTACCACCAAAATCTCTTATGGTGAGAAGGGCCAAATAACCTATCCAAATGCTACACTAAGCTGCAAATAATGCCTAAATTTTAACATAACCGATATGACATGAAACATATGTGAAATGAACAGGGTAACATCATACCATTTTCAAAGCAGTGCCAGGCATGATACAGCAACAATCAAAGAATTACATCAGAGCTGGAAATTTACATTCATTTTTGAGACAGTATAAATTACTAAAGCTGAGGTGTACATTTGAAGGGCAGTCATATTTAGGTTATATCAACATTTTTCAGTATATGAATTTTCACAATTTTCTTAAATTTATACTACCAGAAATATGTCTGATATGCAAATGTTTATTCCACTGGTAAGGAAGACTATGCCTAAATTGTACCAGAAATAATGTAGGTTTGAGGTATGCTTTAACACTCTCCTATCTCATTCACAGATAGTCACTGAGCAAGTGTTTGGCCTTCTCAATGATTGTATCCATTGTCTGGGTGAGTGAGGTGGGGACCCTTCAGTATGAACCTATTACTACATGCACTGACATGATCTCATCTGCACAGAGGAGAGCAGCTGCAGTGGGCTGTGATCAGATGGGTACTGGAGGGGAGGCTGCTACAGATCCACCACTAACAGCAAATGAAGAGTTCATGTCCACTGTCAGGGATCCAGACAGCTCTCAGGAAAGTGCGGGACAGCATGCCCTTGACATTGGTGCTACTGTTTTAGGGACAGCAAGTATGTAGCAGGAGGAACATCCAGGTAGGCTTTTGTATCTCAATTGTTAAATACTGTTGCATAGTAAAACAATTTAAATCAATACGTTAATTTTGTTTAGCAAGAATTTTTTTTTGGAGAGGGGAGATTGAAAATTGCTACAGTTAGCAACACCTTCTGATTGATTACACATGTGCTTAGGTTGGACTTGTCATCCAAGTTCTTGTTGAAAGTATAGTTAATGGACATATAAAGGGAAAAAGGAATTACCCTCTTTGTTACTGTTAATTGTGATGATGTTGTCCTTACCTTTTGCTTAACGTCTTCTGGGACCATACAGCATAGGGAGAATACCATCATCTGCACATGGTAAGCCAAACATTTTTATGTGAGTACTGATGATCAGTTCAAAAAATATTTTATGGTGTGATATGTTGATGTCAAGACTATTGTGTGTATTGCTGTACTGTCTGTAATAGTGGCACCACTGTTAGTTTGTTAGCATGTATTGGAATATAGTAGTGTAGGAATTAATATTTTCCTGTGCTTATTGCTTATTATCACAGGTGATCCTGACAGTGGAAGTATGGAAGCTCTACCATCTGATTTCAGAGTATCAGCAGACTCTGATGATGAAGGTGGCCAAACAGAGGCACAGTTGGGGGGGGGGGAGCAGAGGTTGAATCTGACACTGAGGGTGACATACAACCATCCCCTGAAATTCCACTGGACACAGCCAGTAGGCCTACGCCTATGCCTACCAATTCCAGTGTGCCCTCAGATATTGGACAGGTGGAGGGACAGACAATCAATTAGTGAAGAGTGGTTGCTGTGCCTTCAGTGCTTGTTGACTCCAGCTGTAGCCAAAGTGTGGATGAGATGCTGCACAGGAGGGTTGTTAGGGGTGCTCAGAGGAAGTCTGCTGTTCATCCTCCACTTGATCCAGGTGTCGCTTCCTGTGACACTCACTGTATGTTTATGGCCATCATGGAAGCACAGGCATGTTCATTTAGGTGCTCCAGAGAAATGTTTAGGGTTGTAGATGTGGCACAGGCTGACATATGTGACTGCCTCCACTGTGTTGCAGACTCAGTGGATTGGATGAATGACATATTGGAATGGGCAGTGTCTGTGATGGAACATCTGGTGGGAGGGGGATGGCATCCTCATGGGCATAGGTCAGCTACATCATCTGCTGTTAGCCAATGTGCCTGTGCTTGATCATGTTGCCATAGGGACAGTACTTCCACTGCTCCATCAGTGGTTGAGCTGTCCACACCTAGATGTGGCAGGCCATGGGGTCATGGTCCTGAGCATCCTTGTGAGGGGATCTCATCCAACAGACATCAGTCACATTCAGGTAGCAGGAGTGCATCTGACTGTGGGCATGGACGTGCCAGTGCAACTCCTGGCAGAGCCAGTTCTTGTGGTCAGGTACAAGAATGATGAACTGCCACCTCTACCATGTATGGCTCACACCTGTCTGGCATACCATGTTGTAGAGCTGGCACAGAGCTTGGCTGTGTTCATGCAGACACTCACACACCAATTTCACCTAGCGGACCCATAAAGATAAACACACAACAGTTTAATCATTCAGCCATGAAGCTTAAAACTCATTTTTGTCTCACTGGCCATTTGTTACTTTATCCAAATGTCTGCCTGCTTCTCTTTCTTACTCACACACACTCACTAACCTTTTGTGTCAGCCTAGGCTTCCTGATTCCCCACACAACACCCTGTGCAAGTGATGATAACTGTGCCATATCCCTGTTTTCTATCTTCTGGATTCAGGGATACATAAGCTTTGTGTCTGATGCTCAGGGTGCGGAGCTGACTTAGTGTTTAGTAAATCTGCATTTGTGATGTTGAATTGGTAATTGTACCTTTGACTTATACTGACCTTTGAAAGTTAGACAGTTGATAGCATCAAGCATTAACAATTTTTTTCTATCATTATTGTTAATGATCTTGTGAGGGTTGTGAAGTTTGAAATTGAAATGTGTATCATTACTTTCCAACTTCTCTCTTTAATAATTTTCCAGTAGAAACATATTCATTTATTTTATTTATTTTACATTTGTTTACTGGAAAAGTCTGACTGGACAAGCTGTCTTTCTTCAGCAGAGGCCCAGGGAGATAAGCTCCACAAAAAAAAAAAAAAATGACAGAAACACATACGATGGTTATACAAAAGGACAACTTATTAGATTAGCTATTAGCTATATAGGTAAAAATCACATATAAGATTTTGTATAATTTTAGTATTGCGTATTTTTGTAAAAAAAAAGAGAGTATAATTTAACAACAATCAGAAGGATAAGTATTTAGAATAGATAGACAGAAATCACATATAAGAGTTTTTATAATTTCAGTAACACTCTTTTTATAACAACAGTCTTAGTCCCTAAACATACAGCGTAAAATGTAACAGCAAATTTAGACCCTGTTTTGAAGGCAGACGTTTGAGATATGAAATTCAGTGGAGGTGTTTTGTAGTAACCTTTACCAGATCAAGGCTGATTAGTTAAAAGGTTTAGAGTTATTAGCCTGAGCTACTACAAGAGCATAACCAAGTTTTGGTTAAATGCGCTTTAAGCATTTCTTTAAATTTAGTTATTACGGGGATAGTTTTTATGTTTATCGGGAGAGAATTCCATTGTTTAGCTATGCAGTGAGAGTAAAGAGCTTCTCCAGCAGTGTTGTTAGCTTTAGTTATCATTAGTAGTGAGTTCTTGTTAGAATGAAGGACCTGGTTGGAAGAGTATGGTTGCAGGATGTTAAGAAGGGCAGGAATTTTGTCTGGTCGGTAGGGTAATTGGTGAGCTATGGACATTTGGTTGTAGACCAGGAGGTTGGGCAATTCTAGCCAATTGAGTTTTTTAGTGCTAGGCAATGATGTTGCATATGGTGCTAAACTGAGGGCATGTGGTGACCATTGCTACTTTTGAGAGGTACGACTGTGTGAATCTTTGCTGCATGTGGCCTACTACTTAGTAATGGACATATGTAAGTTAAACAGGTCTCTGCTGTCCCATGTTAATGTCATTTCTGTGCAAGTAGCCAACCTTTTACTTGCTTACACTATCAAATAACAACATGCAAGATTATGCCATTCATTCAAATTATTACACAATACACTCCAGGTTCAACACTTACCTTGTAAATCCAGCAGCTGCAATAGTTTTATTTCAAGGCTGATTCTGTCTGACGCAAGCAGTATGCAGCAATTACATGGGTATGTAAAGGTTGTGAGTGTTGCCTGGCACCAATATAACTATATGTATGTGTGTAGGAAGAAGGTTTTATGCTCTTAGATGGTGGGTGAGTGTGCTATGCACTGCCTCTTAGCCAATGTGAGGGCATATTGAGCATGGCTGTGTCTGCCTTCATCCACAGCAGTTGTTGGTTCCCCCTTTCACTCCTCACCTGCATGTGGCTGTGGTGGTGGGATGTGTGTTCCTTCCCCTTGTTGATCTTGCTGAGGCTGTTTTCTCAGGATGATGCGTAGCATGGCACATATAGTGAATATTTCAGTACATGTATGTATTGTACTGTAGGACTCCCCCACATGTATCCAGGCACTCGAACTGCAACTTTTTGCAGCCCGAAGACATGATCTATGATATTTCTGGTTTGAGCGTGTACCTCATTATGGCATTCTTCAGCAGGTGTGTGTGCATTTCTGATGGGTGTCATCAGCCATGGTTCCAGTGCATAACTTGCATCCCCCAGTAAATGACCCTGTGTGATATCCCCCCTAGTGAACATCTGATACAGTTGAGAGGTGCGCCAGATATGTGAGTCATGGTAACTGCCTGGGTTGCCAGCACACACATTCAAGATGTTTCCCTTGGCATTACACATGTCTTGACATAGAGCACAAACCCTTTCTATTTATGTAGAGACTTCCCTGCTCACTGGGTGGTGCCTTAATTTCTATATGTGTGCAATCTATGGCACCCAGTACTTCAGGGTAGTGTGCTACAGGGTAGAAGTCCTGCATATTTCTGGCCCTATCCTCAGGAGTATGAGGGAAATATATGCAGTCACTGGCATGCTGTAGTATAGCATTCAGGAATTGATGGAAGACCCTGGATGCTGACACCCATAGCATGTCCCCTGTTGGTCTCTGAAAGGTACCTGTAGCTAAAATTCTAAGGGTTACACATACCTTTGTCTCCACTTGGATGGGTTCCCCCCTCAGTTTACCCTAGCTCTGAGGTAAGGATGACAGAGGTTGCAGAGCTCCTTTAGTGTGTATCTATCCACCCTGTAGTGCTCTACAATGTCCATGTCATGAAGATCGTGATATGTTAAACGGGGTCTGAAAACTCTTCTCCTTTTTGGCCTTGGTCTATTAGCAGCAGCAGCATAGACTTCAGGCTGTTGCACATACACATGAATTAAAGCAGCAGCCCCTAATATTGTTTCTGTGTAGACTCCTTTCTGTGGCTGTATTCCAATAGGTTTTGGAATTTGCAGGGAAAACCAGCATTGAGTCTACATGGTTGCTTTATAGCTTGTTGAATAGCTCATCCACCTTGGATGGGTTGATCAGCATACAATTCAGTTGCTTATGCTGTAATTAGCATGCCGCTGTGTTTACCTTGTTTGCTCAACTCTGCACACCTCTACACACTGTGTAGAGCCACTTACTGAATCCATGTCTGCTACCATGTGCATTTCATGCCATGCTGCGCACATGGTATAAATGGCCCATTATTATATCTGGCCAGATGCCTGGAACTGGTGTATATTCATTCTTTTATCCAAGTTGTGTTACAAGATGATGATATCTATTACTGGCTCTAAAATGTTTTGTGGCTTTATTTTCAGCGTATATATTCATAGGTAATTAACAGGCAAGTTGCCTACAAGATCACTTAGGAGCCTGTCCATTAGAACCCTCTCAGTTAACTGACCTAATCAAGATCAGACTTGGGGGAGTTAATTTATAAATACCCAGACAGTCATCAAGGCACATCTTAAAGGTGGCCAACATATTGCTCTGATATGTAAGAGAAATCTATTCCATGGGAAAGAGATAGAGTGCGCCAAATATAATGCTAACAGACCTTATTAATATTGCAAGCTGGATTACAATCCTTGGAGTGGATACTTGTTGCATTAGCAGTTGTGCTGTGGAAAAGAAATCTCAGTAGGAATGGATTTGTCATGGCATGGAAGACCAGAGCAAAGACACCATGAAGACATCCATATGATATGAGACAGAATACATTCAGAGGGCTTTTACTTTCCTAGGTAGCTTAAGAAGTTTAACTGAATGAGTTTTTTTAGTCGACAATTACTGGGGTATTTTTGAGTTGCTAAGGTGTTTGGAAAGGTACATGCATGGATCATTTAAATCTGATATAGGATATACATATATATATATATATATATATATATATATATATATATATATATATATATATCCTTAAGCATTTCTTTACATCTTAATGCTGAATTTAATATTTTTTAAATGCCTTTATTAAATCATCAAATTTCACATCATATCATGAGCTCGCATACATTAATTGATGCAAACTATAATAACAGTTTCCATTTTTATTGCTATGCAGTATACATTTTTTTTTTAATAGTTTTCATTCATGACAACATTACATAAATTGCTTTGTTCCTGTCTTCTCTTAAATCTTACTCCTCCTCCTCCTGAGCATCGTTCTTCATGTACTGCTACCAACATTTCCATTTATTTCTGTGAAATTTCCTTCTTCCTTTTTGTAAAGATACCGCTCCCCATTCATTTTATCTGTTTTGCAACATTCAAAACTTCCATTAAAGTTGGTATAGATTTTTAAGTTCCCTTTTCTAGGAATTGCATTTTTTGGCATCAAATAACATTAAACATAGTAAAGTCTTACTATGTCAAGGTATGTAAAATCCTGTAGCCCAACTCAAAGAATCATTTTTAGTTAATACAGTTTGTTACCCCAACATTTCTGTCAGGTACTCCATAAGAAGTTTTTAAAACCTGCTGATTAGCTACATTCTCAGAAAACGTTCCCAATTTCATCTCTTTTGTCCTGCAAACCATTTTGATTCCATTTTGTATCCATTAAACAGTAAAGTGCATTTGTTCTATACGTAATGTCACCCAGCTATTTCAATATTTTTCCTGACTTTTTACCATGTTTTGCTTAATGTGAAGTTATAGCTATCATCTGAAGTCATTTTGCAGTTTGCACTGCATTTTAAGTCATTTATTTGCTGTGCATAACTAGTTAAATTAGGTTTGAATAGTTTATCTCATTTGTCTGCACATTGTGCTTTCTCTTAATTTCAAGTTACAACCATCAATTTAAGCTGATATATCTTTTGCACTGCATTTCAAGAGGTATATGTGCTGTAAAATGAATTAATCAGTATTGACGCATTTATTTGCTTCTTTTAGTCAGTTTTTAAAGTTGCAGCAACAGTTAGTTTTGGCCTGATGTGTGAGTCATCTAGAGCTTGTAGTAGTTATTATAGAGGCAAGAGGATAATTCTTGCAATTCTGGGGATGATCAATACTATTGTTTAGAGCTTTAGCTGTTTTTAATGGTTGTTTCATTTTTTCTCTCTTTATTTTATAAACAAAAATAAAGTTCAAGGCTATAAGAAGCACCCCATTGAAATGAAAGGCAATAAAAACGCTCTTTATTTTCCACAGTTTTACACAGACGACATTAAAGTTCACAATGGCATGTAGGTTTTCTTTTACAGATGAAAACATATGTGCCATTGTGAATGTTAATGTCTTCTGTGTGAAACTGTGGAAAATAAAGAGCGTTTTTATTGTCTTTCGTTTCAGTGGGGTGCTTCCTACAGCCTTGGACTTTATTTATGTTTATTGGTTATTGCTTTAAAGGCTGGTTATTCCTCAATTTTGAACATTTACTGATTGCTTTCTCTTTATTTGATATTGTATGAGTGAAGGAGCCATTGCTGTTTTATTCAAATCTGGGGGGGCTGTGTTCATGTGCACAAGCTAAAAACAAAGTGGTATTCTGACTCCATTTTGCATCTGTTAAACATGAAAGTGCATTTATTTTGCTCCTCTTAAAGTTGCTTAGTTATTTAATCAGTTTTGAATGCTTTCTGTCATTTTTGTATTTTTTCTCGTGCCTTCGTTGAAGGTTGGGCATCGAGCTGGCACCTCTGCATTTCGTAAAAATCTACTGCCAATCATTAACGGACCAGAGTTCCGCTGTGGCGACCCCTTACCGGGAAAAAGCCGAAAGACAAACAACAACAACAGTGTTTTCTCTTAATTTGAAGTTATAACTATTATTCAGAATAGTTTTACTGGTCTGTACTGCATTTCAAGTGGTTTCTGTACTGTGCCTCTGCTGTTTGTAGATATTTAAATCAGGCTGAGAGGTTTATGTAGTTTTTGTGCACTGGATTTAAAGTTACAGAGACAATGTCAGAGGACATGGTGACCAGTGATGTCTCACAGGGCTTGGTGCTGGGACTGCTTTTGTTTGTTTTTTACTTCTCTGGCTGACAGACCTAAAAACAAGACCTATTGCAATCCAGGTTTGCAGATGACTGTAAACTGAGAGTCATTGTCAAACCCCCTCTGTCATAGAAGCCCTCCAGCAGGAACTTACACTTATAAATGCATAATGTATTGAAAATTGGATTAAATTTAATTATAAAATGCAACACTGCTTCATTCAGCAGACAAACCATCCCCCAAAATATAGCATTGTTAATACCCATCTTCAAAATGAAAATACAGTTACAGAGCTGGGAACCTCGGTTGATCATTCCCATTCCTTTCATCATTAAGTAGCAATGATTTCAGGAAATCCTTCCACTTGGCACAGTTAATTACCAAGGGGATATCATACTGATCTAAAGATGTTATTGTTCCCTTGTATTCAACAATGAGCAGACCTGCTATTGACTACAATGCCTCCTTTGGGATGTACCTCACAGACATAAAAAATGGTTGGAAAGTTTGCCAACAACAAGGATCACAGGCTTAAAATCTGTAAGCTACCAGAAAAGACTAAAAACACTGTTCCTCTCTTCTTTGTCTTAGAATATCCTCAGACGAGACCTGTGCCTTGTCTTTTTAGCAATCAGGGACCCAGTAGTCCATAATCTCTTGGAAATTCACAACTCAAACAGAGCACAAATACCAGAAAAAAAAGGATTTAAACATGCTTCATCAGACCAGCAAAACAAGCTGGAAAGACAGATTTGTCACTCACCATCTTCTCAGTGGCATCTGGTGACTTCAAATCAAAGGGGGGGGGGCTGCAGGAGACAGCTGAATGGGTGGGACCAATGGGGGGTGTGGCCAACTAGAAAGGGGTGAAGCTATGCTAAAAACCACAAAAACTGGGACTTTAATTAAATACGCTGCCCTGGGTGGCAAACCATCATTATGAGAGTCCAATCAAGACAAAATGAAGTGGAGAAGAAAAAGAAATATTTCAATGCATTGGCTACATGACAGCTTATTTAATATCTAGATGGAAACAAAAAGGTTGTGATGCATGAAAAAATAAATTACTTTTTAAATACATTACTGGAATGCCAGTTAAAATCAGGTATAAAAAAACAAGCAGCACTCAACTCAAACCACTTTCCCTTGCACTGCAGTTCTAATTATAATTTATGTTTAGCTTTATAAAAGTATCAAGTAACATAAAAATATGACAGAAAACCAGAACATTCTGCAAAATCAAGGACAGATGAAAAGCCAATGTAGTACTTGTGTCTACCTTGGATGGGGGGGGGTGATACTCTGCACACTTACACTGCATAACTGCTCCTTGCCTTGCTTGGACACATCCAGAGTCACTAAGTGAGGGAGTGGGGTGCAACAAGAATGTCACAATTAAATGTCTCTGGCTGACGGTGATGGCCCTGATACATTTGTCATATCTCTCAGCCTCAGAGCAAGAAATCTGGACAAAGCCATAAACAGAAGTGGGACAAAGGCCCAAAAATAAGGACAATTTTTAAATATTGCTCTTATAAACTTAGGAAGATAATAGAATAGTAGGTCTTGAATTAGTATGAATTTTCTGAAGGGTATGAAATCTGAAACTCAAATGTCTGTCATTATTTTATAACTTCAATATTTAATGATTTGCCACTAATTTGCGAGAAAACCACACTTTTATGAAAAACAGACCAAAAATGTGATGCAAAAATATAAAATACCCACACAATACAGATGGGAACCTGTCAAAGAAGGGACAATTTTAATATTAGTACTGTTAACTTGAGCAGCTGACAAAATAAGAGAATCTACATGCATTTCTGAAATTAAAAGTGATTTATAACTGATTATTACAATTATTTATTAATTGTAAACCCTCCACGTTTTCTTCCAAATTTGCCATTTTGCGGAGGGATTATTGGGGGAGAGCAACATTTTGAGCAAAATCAGGGACGGTTGAGAGGTTTGGCTATACCTAATTCTATAAAGTGATTTATTTGAGTGTACCTCTCATCCTCTTAGCACAGAAAATTTGGACATTGCCAAATATATTGGGGGAACATATGAACAGTGCTAAAAGTTGTTCTTGTATAAACATAGTCAGCTGACAGAACAACAGGTCTTGCTTTTGCATGCATTTTTCTGCAGAGTATGAAGTCTGAAACTCAATGCCTGTCATTATCAAGTAACTTCATTCCTAAATGATTTGCCAGAAAACCACAAATTTTATGAGGAACAAGCCAAAAATAAGAAGCAAAAATCTATTCATTCTGCAAAAATCTGGACAGTTAAGAGGTATAGTTCAGCCAGGGCTGTCTGAGTTTACCACCCTTCTCCTCCTCACAAAGTTATGGTCGAATTGGGCCTCCCCCTGCAGTTATTCCAGTGTACCGTGACTTGGCTATTTCACCACATTTACCATAAACACTGTAATGTGCATACTGCTTTACTTCTACGATGATTTGGATTTCATTTAAAAGTTTTATTTTACATTTTACAGCACAATAGAAATCTGCTAAACAAAGCAATGCAGTTTCACAATGAAAATAGACTTAGCATTAAAACTTCTATGCCCTTGAAACTCACATTCATTGAAACAGCATTGAAACCCACATTCAAAGAAAATACATCTGGCCAATAGCAGATAAAGATTAACTCTGGGCTGTTTTCAAATCATAGGCCCCTTGCACACGAAACATGAATGTGTTCTTTGATACACCTACCTGATTGTATTAAATTATATTCCTCGTATAATACAGTATAGCTGTTAGAGGGCATTTTAAATTTATTGTTTTGAACATTTTTCCAATAAACAATAAAACAAATTGCATGCACTAATAATGACAAAACTGCCCAGTTCAGAACATTTCCGTCATAAAAATCTACTCAAACTTCTACAATCCACCAGTATCAGTAAATATGCACAATCTCTGTAGAAGTAAAAGTCATCTAAATAATTCCATATTAAAGAGATCTGTAACTAATGAAGAGGTTGCTGCTAGCAAATAACTTTATATTTCATTGTTTCATCTACAAATTAAGTGCCTGTTGCCACTGAGGAATAAATTGCCTATGTTGCAATAAAAAAATAATAAGCTAGTAATATTGCAATGGGGAATGGGTGGCAAGCTGAATACAGGTTCATTGTTACTAGGTATCTCCATCAAGGAGGACATTCTCAGCACTGCAGCATCCACCCCCTTTAAAAGTACAACACAGTACAGTATCAGCAATGCATTCATATACTGTGGGAGTAGAACCCACAGCCTTCTGCATAAAAGCATGTACATTACCTGTTGTGCTATTAACAATACAAGCAGACTCAGCATAAGCAGCATTAAACTTCTCTTCAAGCTCTCAGCTCCTTGTAAAATCTACTTGACACCCAATTGTATCTCTCAACTTTGAAGCACAAGAAATCTGGAAAAAGCCAAAATTTATTGGGGGGGGGGGGAGGGCAACAGCTGAAAAAGTAGGATCACATTTTAAACATTGCTTGTATAATCTTGGAAAGTTGCTAGAATAAAATGTTACTACCATGCATTTCACTGCTAAGTCTTCAACCCTGGACCCTGTGCACTACAGTCAGAGAAACACACCACTATGCCAAATCAACTGTGTTTTGAAAGACAGGTAGACAAACTTAAATGCCTATCATTTAGTGAATTCAGTTCTCACCATAACTCTCAACCTCTTAGTTAGCACAAAACACCTAGACAAAGCCAATAATGGGGGAATACAGCTTCCTAAACATATTCAGTGAATGCAATTTTCACCATAGCTCTCAACCTCTTAGCACAAAAAAAACTGGAGAAAGCCAATAATGGAGGAATACAGCCCCAAAATATCGACACATTTCAAATATTAATGTTATAAACAGAACATTGCTAGAATAAAAGGTTTTGCATTACCATGTACTTTATGAAGAATATGAAGTCTGAAATTCAAATGCTTGCCATTTTTATTTATTTAACATTTGTTAACCAGGAAAGTCTGACTTGGAACAAAAGGCGATTTTCACCAGATCCCCAGAGAGAAATACTCCAGACACATGTCTTTGTAAGATGGGAGAATACCACAGCAAACTAACAAAGAGGACATGCAGACTCTACACAGAAAGCGCCCCAGTCAAGAATCAAACCAGAGGACCTGTAGTTGTCAGGCAACAATGCTACCACTGCACCACTGCACTACTGACTTTGCAAAGATGCCAAAATACAGAAACCACAGATTTTATGAGGATCAGAACAGAACAATATGAAGCAAAAATCTGCAATTTTTTTTGTAAATGGTGGTGGGTAGGGAATTCAGGCTTTTGCCACCTGGGCTCAAGATACAGGGTTCAAGCCTGTTCTCTACCCACCACCAAATGGGGCATTTTACACACACACACACACACACACACACACACACATATATATATATATATATATATATATATATATATATATATATATATATATATATATATATATATAAAAGCTTTTAATGAATCCCATATCATCACTATATTAGTATCTGAAGTATAATTAGTGTATAAGAAAAACTGAAACTCCAAAAGTAATCAGGGTTTAAATTCTTTAATTTTTGTTATATAAGAAGGTATTCTTGTTGTAAAGGCTAATGATTTAAAATCTGTTTGAAATTTAAGAACCAAAGAATTGTGATCTGATAAAGGTCAAGGAAGTTTAGAAAAAAAGGAAACTTTCGAATTCAAGTCATGAGAAATAAATATTTTATCTATTCTGGTTTGGGTGCCAAATCTATTATCTCGATGGGAGAATGTTAATAAGTTAACTTCTTTAATATTAAAGGTATCAACTAAATTAAAGCTTTCAGTCCATTTTTAAGTAGTTTTGCCGTAGAGGATAGACAAAGGGGTATCTTGTTTGAGGTGTCAGAACTGTCCATAATACAATTAAAATCTCCTCCTATTATTAAATTGCCTTTATATTTATTAGTGATAATGTCTAAATGTTTTTTTTTGCAGTCTCTACCCCCATGCCAGGAAACCAGTATAAATTTATCAATGTCCATATCCTATTATTAAATTTCAATATTATGAGAGCCATGAGACCATCCTTATCTGTATATTTAAAGAAAAATTTAGGATTAATAATGCTTTTTTTCATAATATCATTAATCCTCTAGTCTTTGAGTTAAAAGAGAAGAAGAATGCACTAATGTCAGATATTCATTAGGGTTCTATATATTAGTATAATTTGTTTTAAAGTGTGTTTCTTGAAGAAAAACTATCTCAGCTTTATTTAGTTTTAGATATCTTGATAGATTTGATTTCTTGCTTGGGTTATTCAAACCATTAGTATTTAAAGATAACAACATTAAATCAATAGGTGCCTACGATTAAGATGTAAGTTTATCTTGAAGCTTATTGCTAGTACATAAGTCCCCTCTGTTATCAATAGTATTATATAAATATATAATATTTCAAATAAGATGACCAGACTGGTTTCTTTTATCAATGAAAACATGTTAAGTCTTAAAAC
Organism: Protopterus annectens; assembly: GCF_019279795.1. Classification (NCBI taxonomy): domain Eukaryota; kingdom Metazoa; phylum Chordata; order Ceratodontiformes; family Protopteridae; genus Protopterus; species Protopterus annectens. The sequence continues at coordinate 32,618,097 of NC_056733.1, read as the reverse complement.
ACACCTAAAACTGAAAAAAAAAAAACTTAAGAATAGTATATATAACAAGTTAAACCTTAAGTAAATATTAACAAACACCAAACATGGAATGAGAATCATTCCTAGTTTGTTAGATAAAAATGGATCTATCAGACTATCCCTCATAGCTTGTTTACCAGTTTCATCTACCCTCCTTTATGAAAATTTGAATGGAGACTATTGTATAAGTATATAATAATATATACAAATATACATATGTTCCTTTTATATTACTTTTAAAGAAATAGATTGTAATTAAAAGTTAAATGTTTTTATCTAGTATATGACATGTTCTTCAGCTCACAAATGACTTATTTATTTCTGTTGCATGCCTATAGTATCTTAAGGTTATGATACTGCTGTACTGATGCTGTTATTAAAGAAGTGCATAATTATTAGGCATACAGCAAAGGGGGAGGTGACAATCTGACAATCAAAACAGAACCCCAGTCTTTATCTCCATATTCCTACCTAGTGACCACTATTGTATAAGTGAACAAAAGGGTAGTGAGTTTACTGCATATTTGCTTGCCTTATAATAGGTAGGGTAGCAAAATGATAACTAGATATAAACTCTTAAGATTTCTTAAGAACTATTTACAAAAAGAAATGTTAGAATAAACATTTTATACAACTCTAGGAATAATAATATCATTATGAAACATACAATAAAACAGAATACAGTGATATAAGTTTGCATTTCTCAAAAGAACAGCAGGCAAATGAAGCAAACTGAACAAACAGCAAGGGAGAAACATAATTAGTGAGAATAGTGATCTGAGCAAATATGTGAATAAAAATCAAAGAACACCAATCTATATGAGGAAAACAGGCAATATTAAACTAATTAGCAGGTCTTTTAGGATAAATAGATACTCCCCTATGTGTTTGAAATGGTCTTGTAAATAGAAACAACTTTTGAAAAACAAAGGGGAAATCAAGTGTAAAGAGAGAGATGCTATAATGGATAATTGCATTGATTAAATAATTCAAAAATAATTAGGGTCTCTAGATTGAATTTCTCAAAATTCTTAAGGAATTTCACTATCTCTTTAACAAAACTATATGTTTCCTGACTTTGAAAGCTGGTAAAGTGCTTTATTTTTTAATACACACCCCTTGCAACTGGTAACATATGAAGAAATTAAAACTCTATATGCTGCAGGCCATTAAAAACATACCTCCAATTTCCACCTGGCACTGTTCGCTCCCAACATGAATGCCACATTTCACCCTATGATCTTTGTTTTCCAAATGGATTTCTCTGCTTTCATACTAAGGACATAGCACAAGTCTTGACCAGAAACCCAATCACAACCCTCTATGCATAAAACATTTTCTTTAGCACCCAATTTATGTATGCAGCTTAAACAGAATATAGGATTTTGTACAATTGCTCAGGGTGTAAACTCAAATAAAATAGTTTTAGCTTTAACCCACAATGATCTTTAAAGTGTTTCCTGTTATAAATCTATATCTATCCCAAATAAAATGCTTCCAGTTTAGACCCACAATTTAACAGAACGTAAATGTATTGTGTGACATGCAGATAATGTATTGAAATTGTGACTTGTGCAACTTTTTCTTCTTTTTCTTTTTTCCTTTCCCTCTTCCTCCAATTCCCTTTCCTTCCCTTCTCTCCCATGTTTTTTTTTTATTTATTTGACATTCTCTTATCGGGCATGTCCCGTTGAACCACAAAAAAAAAATCTCAATTTCAGTGGAAACCCAAGAAGGAATCCACATGAAACAATGTGCATCAATGAACAAGCATACAAGTATAGCAATTTCTCATCACAGTAAACATAGATATTCTACATAACAACAATAAAAATATAAGAAACAGTTGCAATCATAGAATAGTGCATGAATACCCAGTGCCTATATATTTCTCTGAGTTATGATGTGTATAATTAGAGGAGAGATGACTGCATAGCCAAACACAAACAGAGTAGTATATTAAAGACTGTTGTGAAAGATACTAAGTGAAAATAACTGGGCCATTTAAAGGATCAATACATTTTGTTAATGACACACACTGTCTACAACAATAAATCGCTAATCACAGCCTTGGTATGATATATAGGGCAACTCAACAAGTGATATCAAAAACAAATTGTAATATGATGTCAACAGCACTCACTTATGCATTACAATGTAACTCAACATCTTTAGCGACCAATATTTAAACAAGCCAGTAGTCAGAAGCAGCATACAGTATAGTTATACATAGTTAATATACCATATTGCATTCACCGCTATGTAGCTCTGGAGAGATGTGTCTGAAACTGTGAAGCAGGGCTTTGTATATAGGTCTATTTTATCAAGTCATCACCACAGCTATAGACATAAAGCAGGTTGCACAGATTCTACCAATCCATTAAGAGTGCAAGTAACCTCTTGTGTATAGAGGAAACATCGCTAAGAAACATCGCTTCACTTCCTGGTAAGCAAAGCCATCAGAATCAAGAGCTCGAGCTCCGATACAGGTTAGTGTAAAAGAAAGAAGGAGAGAAAAGACTAATTACAGCTCGTGCAGCTTCTAGAGCACAAACTAGACCTCACAATTCAGTGGAGCTCTTTCTTTTCCCTCCTTCAGCATCTCATACTAAAAAGTAAGAGACAGACAATGACTTTCAGGCACAATCTCTCAGTCCAAAAAAGTCAACTGCACTCTCTAGAAGTAAGTCAAAGACTAAATGAACACTCAACAGTTGCCTAAGTGTCCCAGTACTTAAAAATGTCCAAAGGGTGTCCTAGAATGAAGCAACATAGTCTTTTAGACATATCCCCACCCCCCTCACACACACACACACACACACACACACACACACACACACACACACACACACACACACACACACACACACACACACACACACCCTTGTTCCATACCTCAAAGTCAAGAAGTCACATCCTTGTCCATAACACACCCATCCAAAGCCTGCAATGACAGCAAGTCCTTTCCGTGAGAGCAGAGCAGCAAACCCTGCCTGCGGACATTGCAGTCTGATCCCCGTTCAAGTCTATGCAGTTGTAACTGCATAGACTTCTAGGATAATGCTGCTGAATGCTCTCTTCCTAATCCAGACTGCTGGTGAGGTAGTCTGGATTCTGTGCGCATGCCCCAGACTGGTTCATCAGCAGTTCCAGATATCAAGGAAATAACGCGAGTGTGCATACGTGATGTTCCGCGACTCGCGTTTGTTTTCATTTTTGTATTTTCTTTTCTTTTTTTTTTTTTAGCTGGGGGAGGAGGGCTGCAGTCCTGCAGCCCAATAGCATGAGCAGCCCCTGCATCTTCTTCTTCATCTTTGGAAATGACTCCCCTTGCAGATAAAACAGTGTGAAACAATATCTTCTTTCAAATGGGACCTAGTTAATCAGATGGGTATTCATAAATTCACTCCAGACTTAACTAACCCTGCCCTCTGACACATGGGGAGGTGGAGTTTTGGGTAGGAGTTGTCATTGCATAATAGCTACAAGACTCAGTAGCCATGAGCTTCCTATGCTTCCTATGATCTTATCTTCAACATTTGCTTTCTAGCTAAGGAAGAATCCTTTGAAGTCTGCTTGGGACATAAAGACACCTAAACACTTCCATGCAAAAATCCTAAACCTTCTGGATTTTATTGTGTACTTGAGAGCCCTAAAAGTATCCGCGGTGGTGGTGGTGCTGCAGTAGTGTTGTCGTATCACAGTAAGATGCTGTCTGGTTTGATTCTCAGCTAGAGCGTCTTCTGCGTGGAGACATGCATGAATGGGCATACCTTTATTGAAGGTTGTGTGTCAGGGCTGATAACTCGGCATGTAAAAATCAACTACCAATCATTAGTGGACCGGAGTTCCGCTGTGGTGACCCCTAACCGGGAAAAGTGACAAGACACAAAAACTTGAGAGCCCTAAAAATTTCTTCATGATGTTCCTTGTTAATTTGCCTTTCTATATAAGTTCTTTTGTATCAAAGTTTGTTGTCCTTTGCTTAGTGCAAGGATATACTGAAGAGTAACATTATATGCCATCTCAGTGTTTACCATCAAAATATAACTGTGACTTTGAGATTTTTTATGCTGCAATTGTACAGTATCATGTACGATGGATGCCAGGTTATCTGTGAATACTTTTAGAGAGGATAGCAAAGTACCGGCCAACACACCTGTGCCTTGAGCCAACTTAAATAACTGAAAGCCAGGGACAGTTAACTTTGATTCTTTGTTGGGCTAAAGCCCTTGCATCAAAGCAGATCCATCTGGAGTGAATAGCATTTTGAAAACTGGATCCACAAAGCATTTGCCTGCTAATTAATTGATGAGACTATCCCCTGGGCACTGCTTTATGATTCTTCTAAAAATGAAATTCCATTTTCATGAAGTAATGTCTGGTGGTCATTACTGATCCAGTGAGGCAACAGGTGAAGATGGGGCAAAGTTCTTTGACAACAAGATTATCGGATCGAGATGACTTCTATATTCCACTAGTGTGGCGGGGAATATCTATCTGAAGGCCGAGATGGATGGATTAGACTTAGTGGATGCCGAAAAGTGATGTGCATTAAAAAATAAAAATCCTTTAGTCTGGCAGATATAATTTATCTTTTTAAAGGAACAGCTGCAACAATTATTGAAGGCTACTTTACACTGATGGCCTAGGCAAGTGGTGGGAAATAAGGCCTGGATGAGAAAATAAGAGAAAAATAGATTTACTAGGGGAAAAAAAGAGGATGCAACACTGATGTTGATAAAATTTGTTTACAAAAATTGTAGTTGAGCACCATGATATGACAACACATGAGGCACAACATGAACTGCAATTAAAAGCATTCAGTAATACAGTTTCATTAGAAAGATAGAGTTGTGAGAAAAAGAAAAACAAATAAGGAAGGGAAAAGAAAAGTTTTACAAGCTAAAGAAAAGAGAAAAAGAAAGAACAACTGAACAAAGTGAAAAATGGTAAAAAAAAGGTAAAAAAAAAGAAACAAAACAGTAAAGAAAAGGAACAAAAAAAAGGAAAAAAACACCAAAAGGAAGAGGGAAATCAATATTGAGAAAACTCCTAGCAATAGTGATCGCTTTGGATTTCACATTTCGCAACATAATACTGACATACCTACTCGATTTGGGACATGTCTACTGGTAGAAGCACTGCTTAGGAAGAGATACAATAGCTAGAATAAGGCATTGATTGAGAAATGAAGAAATAGAGAAAACAAAGAAGATGCTTTTGTAATATTTGAATAGAACATAAATGCGACCAAATAGAATGATTACTGATGATAATTATATAATTAACAATATGATTGCTTAGGATATTAGTCAATTACTTTTTTATTGTTTTGAATTTTTTGTTTAATTAAAATATGTGCTTATCTTTTTGTCTTAATTTTTAAATATTTTTAACCTTTTAAAATTTTTTTTCTACATCAAGAATTTTTTGATACTGTTTAGAAATTTTTTTTCAAAGTAGGGGAACATGTTTCCCCATTTAGTTTCAATTAAAGAATTAGTACCCATATATAGTGGGACAGTGAAATCATTTGAAAATTTAGTTATGCAAGATTTGCATATAAATAAAAACTAGGATATTCACAAATATTGCATGGAAAATATAGTATTGCATGATCATATTGATATGCATGCCAGTCAATTGGGACAGACATATAAGGAGGGGCGCATACATACAAGGGGAGGGAAACAATATATAGAGAGGCCTGCCTATAAAGAAGAATGACTCTATTATTTATGGACTATTATATTACCTATTGATCCGATTGAGAACATTTAATTGATAGATTACTACAAGAGCATTTCTATAAAGAATTGAACTGAAAAATAAACATCAACAATTGAGAGAAATCAACACTAAAGAGAAGTAAAAAAACATTATTTCTACCTTGCGTAAAAATACACAAAAAGGTACTAAACCTGTTTTGGTTCCCATGGTAGAGGAATTTAACAGAACCCTTTAACAGAACCTTTTAATTGAATATAAAGAATTTAAATTAAAGCCTATTTTACACGAATATCTGAACGGTGACTTTGATGTATGTGATGCAATTTTAGGTGGAGATGATGTGCAAGCTTAGGCACAGGATCATGCAGCAGAATTTATATCAAAGCTCTCAGACAGGGGCATAATAAAAGCAGGGGCATATACAGTCATTACACTGGATCAATACAAGCATAGGTACATATATCATTGTTTCAATAAAAGTTAGTTATTTTATATTTAGTTTTACATTTTGTTGTCAGTGGATTTTACATTGTATGGAACAAGGTTGGGACCAAGAATGGGAAATGCTATGATAAGTACTAGTTTTTTTGTTCAAGAAGTTTTTCGGGGTAAACTTTTATAGACGATGAGACAAACAGATGAAGAAAAACTGAAGAGAAAAGCGGAGATATTTTGATGACTGTTTGGTTTCTTTGAACACCATCTGTGTTTGGTTGCAATTTGTTTGGTATTAAATTTAATGGCGTGTGGATTTAAATTTACTATGCCACTAAAATTTTTATTACGCAATTGGATTTTTTTATGTGCATGTCAGAAAAGCCTTTTTTCAAAAAATTTCTGATAGAAATTAAAAGCCTTTTTCAAAAAATCTGTGCCACATGCTGATAGCTGCCATCCTCCCAATGCCGTATTTCATATACCAAAGCCCAATTTCAAGAGTGTTAGGAGTTATATTCAAAAGCAGGAGTTTTAAAGCAAAGGTTTTTTTACAAGGTAAGGTTCTTGACAGCTATACCATATAGACCTAGTGAACAAGTCTGAATAGAGTACAGACAACTGAAAATATCTGAGATAATAAAAATATACTTAAAAATAAAACTTGAAGATTAACACAGGGGTTAGGTTCACTTTACATACGGTAGTAGCAATACTTTTAGACTAATACTTGACATGCATAAATATTTTTTACTTGGTGGTAAAACAATTTTTTTATGAGTAGTTAGACAGAATGGGATAAGGGATATAACTGGGGAAAAACTAACTATTAGCATATAAAAAAAGAAAAGCAAAAAGCAAGGCAGGCCAGCAGATCATTAGGCATTAGTGCTAACGTTTTGTAAAACTTGTAAAAAAAAAAAATATTATCTAAAAAAACTTCTAACTTCTAGTAAAAAACAGTAAAGTGTAACAGATGAGATGGTTAAACACACCATTAGTGTATATGGCAGTTTGCCAATGTGGTGCTTTCTACATTGGTGGCACAGTCGATGTAGTTTTAAACAGGAGTTTTACATGCATCAGTGATATAAAATGTATCAGCACACGGCATAACTAACAAAAACATACATACCAACATACATTCTCACATCCATTTCTCATCATATATTTGTGGGTATCGTGCAAAGAAATATGGTTATAATCTCATCAATCTACAGACAAAAAATCATTGACAAAAAGGAACGGAGGTGGGGATAATCAGTCTCCGGGCTTAAACCTTTTTAAATTAGTCAAGCGATTTGCTTCATAGATTCTGAACACTTTTCTTGATTTTGTGTTGTTATATAAGTATATATATATCTTTTTTAGAACACACAATATGGCGTGGTATTTTTTTATAATAGGTATATAATTTTTAGGTATATACCTTATTATGTTTAATAAACTAGGTAGTAGTAGTATGATATAGCAGTGTGATAGTGGTATACAGTGGAGCAGGGGTGGTAGTATTTTACAGGTTTTTATAAATATTTAGAAACAAAAAGTATTTATAATATATGTATGGATTTAGTACATTGTATAAAAATTTTTTTGTAAAATTTTTGGTTAAAAATTAATTTTATATATATATGTATGTATGTATGTTTCCAATGGGATTCCCTCCTTAAATGGACAGTTTAATATTAAAAAAGCAGCATAATCCATTTGATTTTCACGCACCTCGTGTCACCACTGATGCAAACTGGTCTTGAGGATTGTGTTCACAATAATTGTGTTCATAAAGTTTTTGCTTGCTGCCATTGTCTGCCTATATCTGATCTAATTAATTTTGTATATATATATATATATATATATATATATATATATATATATATATATATATATATATATATATATATATATATATATATATGATCAAAAATTACATAATTATATTTATGTTGCCAAAAAGGAAAAAAAAAGCAAGTACAGTTGATAGATAATCAGCTTATTGAACTTGCTGGCCTTTTTATGTGCAGGATAAAGGTACAATGGGGTTATGGGCATTTCCCCTTTCCAACTGTAGTATGATTTTGTAGTTGGTATGTGTAATTAACAAGCATGTGTTTTGAGAAGCCTTTTTTTCCATAGGCAGATGATCACCCAGTTGTTTGTTCAGATGCAGTTCAATGTTTCACAATGTTTCACCTTTCTGATATATGGATATATACCCTATATATATATATATATATATATATATATATATATATAAAACTATATATATATATAGATATATATATAGATATACACACATACACTCACACACACACACACACACACACACACACACACACACACACACACACACACACACACACATATGCGCGTGTGTGCGTGTGTGTGTGTGTGTGTGTGTGTGTGAGTGTGCAAAATTAAAACAAACTCTAGGCAAATATTACTTAATAAAACAAAATGATGGCATTGTAAGTACTTAAATATTAGACGAAATGCAGATTGTGGTGAATGACTCTTGTGTCCTAAAATAATAAATTTCATGAAAATCACATATTATATCAATAGCCAGGCATTCACAATACATGAGTTTCTGGTCATTTTTCTGTATAAAGTGAAAATCAGCCTGCCTTCTCATCTTTCAGTGTAGATGTCTTTTGCACAATGTAAAATTCTTAATTAGGACTACTGCCTTAATCTTAGTATCATTGCACCTTGAATAGTAAGTGATGTACCCTAGTGTGTAATTAAGCAATAAGTGATGACGTTGGTTTGGTATATTAAGATTTACCCATGGTTGGTGTGGTTTAATCATGAGGGTGAAGCTTGAGTGATTAAATAAAGCCAGCCGAGGGTAAATCTTAATATACCACACCACGGAGACAGTTATTGCTATTATACAATGACATTATTTAAGAAAAAAATACTTTTTTTAAATAATGTCTTTGTATAATGGCACCATACTGTGCTTCCACAGCTGCTAATATCCTGGTGCCTTTTTTGATGTATTGAGCATGTGTATGACTTGCATTCCAGCTCATACCCAGTACATCAGTGCTTTGGAAAGGAAGCAACAGAGAAAAGAAGGTCTCCATTGCTCTGTTTTTGTTTTCTTTTTCTTCTTTTTTTTAATAAAAAAAAAGTTTCGGACAGTTTTGGGGTAGGAGAGAGACAGAATGGAGGAAATACAAAGAAAATCACATATTTGTCTTTAGTTTTAAATAACGTACCTGCTTTTCCTAGTATTTTCTCCATCCTGTCTCTCTCAAATGTCTGGAGTCTGGATTACAGATTTTTTTTTTATTTTTGTTAAAAAAAATAAATAAATAAATAAATAAATAAAATTTACAGAATATAACAATGGAAAAAAATCCGGGTGACTGGACCTTTTTCCTTTGGTATATTCTCGGATTTACAACAGGCATGTTGGTTGGGTTGGCCAATCAGCATGCTCATTTTAGAATATTAATGGCTAGTCATTGTATAATCAGAGCTACATGTGTAAAAGGAGGGAAGCTACACTTACTCTAATGTAACATCAGAGTGTTCCCCTTACTTCATGATACAGTATTCAGATTACAGTACAATTCTGAGTCCATAATTATGACATGTAGGTGAGAGGAATCTTGAAGATTATGATGTTTATACCTGCCAAGTCTAGTACTGGCCTGATTTGTTACATCTTCTTTGGGAATAAAAAGTATACTGAAAACTATATAAGTCCTTGTTTCACATGTTGAACCTTCTGAATGATTGGTTTTTCAAGGAGTAAGTGTTCTTTTTTACCACAACTTGTTTTCAAGAGAGAACATCTGGCAAAGGTAAAATGATATAGGTGGAGAAGAGGAACATTTTACATAATAGCCTTTAGTGATTTCTTTCCTCACCAATGCATTGGTGTCAAACTTCATATAGATCCATGTGCAGTGGAAATGGACATATGGCTAATCATCGAACTGACATGAATCTGATCAATAACAATTGACAAGAAACAGTTGACAATGCACATTATTGACTGCTACAAAATCAGGGAAGCAATCTCCTCTGTTCCATGCATATAGGAAGCTGTTGTTCTACATCCCTGTGTTCCCAGACTATGTAACCCTGAGATTATGCAGCATTGAAGGACATGATAAACGTTATTACCCATGCAATGAAATTATCTGTCTAACTTCAATACACAAACAAAATTAAGACATTGACACAAACAGGGTGATGGTTCTCATTTCATCAGAATACTGCAATAAATAGGGTCTATATTATATCATTGAATGCTTAAAAAAGCAAACGCTGATTGATCGACCTAATTTAAGTGAAAGCTTACAATCTCAAACTGTCAGATCAGCGATTTTTTTCCCAGGGAAAAAAATCGCTGATCCAAAACACATACACACAACACAAGCACACCAAACAAACAGAAATTCACACACATACACCTAAAATCTGATACCTAACCCTACACTAAACTATGCACACACCACTAACTACCCACTTACCTTAACCCAAACCCTAACCCTAAGGTCCGTCACTATAGCACACTCACCTCACCCGCTCCCTAACCCTAACTCACTTAAATCCGCCCTAACCCTCATGTCCACTCAATCGCACACACACCTAATCCGAGCCTTAACCCTAACTCACCTAAATCACCCTAACACTCGCATCCATACAATCACACACTTACCTGAATCCGACCGGTAACTTTTCACCATAACACTGAAAATACCAAAGCAACAGAAACGGACAACCGAATTCTTTCCCTAGGAAACAATTCGAGTTTCTGCTGCTTCGATATTTTGCAGTTTCGCAAAAATAAGTTTGATCAATCAGCGTTCGCTTTTTTAAGTGTTCGAGGATATAATATAGACCCCAATAAATAGCAAGTTACCTGTGTGAACATATTTTCAAACCACTTGCACTGCAAAGTCACTGGGAAAGAAGTCAGGATTTTTGTTGACTGTCCTGTGGCTGCCCACAGGCTTCTTGAAAATGTAAAGGAACATAACCTTTGAATCAGCACCCTTGCTGTGATCTAGCCAAGGGGGTATGCTGGCTCCGAAGTGATTCTTGTTAGAGAGGCTAGAAGGATTCAGTGGAAACATGGTCTCAGGTGACTCATCTTCATTGTTGTGAAGGAAATGAAGAACCAGTAACCAACAGGGAGAAAGACACTGGTAGACTGGGTCATTGCTAATGTTCCACTATGGAAGGATGGTACTATTGAACTAAATGATATCAGTGTCTAATCATTTATATTGTTTAAAATGTAAATGGTCTTAGTGTCTAATCATTAATATAGTCTGAATATTTATTTATTTAATTGCTGGATTAAGCAAAAGAAAAAAAAAATGGGCTAAAATATTACTACTAATACAAATGGAAGATAGCTACTGCACATGTGCAAAATGTAACCTGTGTATAATCAACTTATCTAAAAACACAAGAGGATGCAAAGAGCAGGGGTGGAGGAGATACGTTTAATTGATACATGTTGTGCTCTGAGCTACTGACAATGAACTTTTAAGGTAGCACAAGCCACTGTCTGAAAGCATTCTTGTAGAAGTCACACGGGCTACTAAGGCTTTTTATATTTTTATATATATATATATATATATATATATATATATGTGCTGTGCCTGCATCTTTTTATTTCTCAAAGCTACCTTCAGTCAGCTCACATTATACATTGACCTTGGGCAAGTTATAGAGCGTGACTAGTAGCAAAAATTGCAAACCAATTGCTTTGTTGTAATAGGGTGGCTTTGTTATTATACACTAATAAAGTTGCTCAGAATATTTTTGTTTGTTACAGAAAAAATAATATTTCTTTATGACAAGCTTTATTCTCGATGACTGGACAATCCACTGATCCTGCTAAGCACTTGAACAGAGATGAGCTAGGCAACCTAACTGTAAAAAAAATGATAATAAAAGGATTAAATAAACAAATGAAAAGTAAAATTCATACATCAGGATAATAGATCACTTTATTTCAGAGTTCAGATAGTTTTCATTTTACATCAGAGGTAATATTGCAACACTGGGCACTCACCGATGTCCAATATTGATAAAGTTGATCCTGGTAGACTAGGTGTCCCTCTTTTATCACTAATTGTGAGGAGATGATATAATTTTTATTTGAGATGGAATTAGCAGAAGATTTTCTTTATTATGTAGTTGGCATTTGTGGACTTAATGTCTGTCAATACATCATTCTGTGAAAACATTGCCACTATAATTTCAGGAAGGTGAAATTAAGAGTGCTTTTTTATTCCAGAGATATTTTGAAAATGAATAAATGAATATATTAATATAACACACTCCCAGCTGTTTAATAGTGATGTACTAAAGTCTTATATAGTTCCTAATGAAATAGGGAGTTAGACATCCTGACAGTATTACTTGCAGTGATCACACAGGAGATAATATAGTATGCACTGCCTGTTCTTAAACAAGTTAGTAATTGTACTTTGAAAGTAATCTTGTTTTTCAAAATGTAATTTTGTTTAATTATATTTTCTTCACAGTTTATTCATCACAGTCACAAAAATAGCTTTCTTCCTGAATTGTGCTGCAGGGAAGAACACGATGTGCTGCAAGTGTACTGCTGTGATTAACAAGGACAGAATACTCTGAAGTTGGGTATCCTGGTAAGCAGTCTGCAAATGACATTGGCCCAATGACATGAACCCAAACACCACTGGTTTCAAACAGAAATGCAGCCAAAATACATTGCTTTCACAAGAGCTATCATTAGAGCTAGTTCATGAAACTCATTAAAACTGAGCATAGCTAAAATAGTTTTCATTTCCACTTCATGTTTTTTAAATAATAAAAATCAATATTTCAGTTCAGAAAATAAAAGATGATCATGGGGGATAACATAAACTCCTATATTCTTGATTTTCTATCAAATACTGGTATGCAAGTTAACAACAAATGATAGCAAGTGCTGTTTGTATTGGAAAAAGGAATATTTAACTTTATTTTATTTTATGGCAATTAAAATATTTTACTGTACAGCAGTTTGAGATGGTGGGTAAACAATTAATACAATTTATATTTTCGTATAAAATACATTATTTTTTATATTGGATGACAGTGGCTGTAATCCAGTTCCCTACAGTGAACAGTAATACTTACTCCTGATAAATATATTATATATCCATATATGTCCATATTTTGCATTACTGTAAAAGCAGTTTTGACCACAAAGGAACAACATACAGCATTTGGTTTAAAATTTAAGTTTTACAAGTGCTGCTGACTACAAGAAAGCGACAAGTAAAAGACTATACATGATTTCAAATTAAATTCTGTAGCTTAATGGAAAACAATCATTCTAGCTCCCATGATGTTTTTTTTTATTATGGCCCAGTAGGAAACAAGTGCATCATAATGGAAAGCAGTTGTGATAGCACCTGTGACATCTTGTGGTGCAGCTTCTTTGGCCTTTTTTGCAATGCTTATCCCTGTAGGGCAAATTAATTTTAAGAAAGTGAAAGCAACATGCCAGATGCTCTATTGGACAAGCCAGCATGCATGGACAAACCAACACAGCCATGTATTTCTACCCGACAGTAACACTTTCTGTCAATTGAAATATGCTAAGACTCTTCCAAAGCAGAGAGCCATATTAAGTGATATGCATCACATTAAGATGGTGCATAGAAAACTTTTAAATCTACTAAGTACAGTCTATAACTGTATATCATGATATAATTTCTTAAGAATTATGACAAACTATATCATACTGTTTTAAAGATATAGCTCTGTATCAGCATGGACAACCAGTATCCATAAAGAGTCACTAGGTTGCTCAGTTTTGTGCCATTTGTCAAACTACAAAAATACATATGCCATATTCTGCCTGACAAGCAATAAATATCCAAGTCATAGCTTTAGTATTTTGGCATTCTATCAGAACTAGTAACAGTAGTCATTTTTTAAAATGTGACATTTTTTTATTATTGTAAAAACTATAGTACAAAATCAAAGTAATGACAAGTGCTGAATGGCAAGCACACAACAAGATACTGTAACTTCTTTTAGTTTGCACTACTAACTCATGATGTAGTACATGGTTTCTATACATGTGATCACAAACTAGTTGGTCAGGCTGTAGCTGGCTAAGCATACTTTACACTGAAGGCAAAATGTTAGCATGTGAAAAATTGCCATCTGTGGAAGACCACTGCTAACTTCTGTAACATCCTCTGGCAGTGCCACTAATCAAGGAGCCTGAATCCTTACAGCTGACACTGGAGAGGGAGGTTCACTTAGAACAAAAATATATATACACATAGTATTTCCAGATGCAACTCTCAGCATGCAGCACAATTTCCCTTAAGAGCACACAGGGAACATAGTCCGGGGTCTGGATTTCTCTCTCCATCTCCCTTCAGGTTTCCGATAAGACTCCCCAATGGCACAGCTATAGAGTTGAGTCTTCCTCAGCTGAGTGTCCAAACCAAGTCCTCCAGCATCCTCTCTGTGAAACTAATGCTTCATGTCCTTGCTCCATGCAACTGACACACACATTCTTTGAGATTTGATTTTCACACACACACACACACACACACACACACACACACACACACACACACACACACACACACACAGAGCACAGATTTACTAGCTATGCCCCCTTTTGCCCAGACTGTAAGGTAGATACTGCCACCAGAAACTCCAAAGTCAGCTACTCTAAGGCTGTTACAAGAGTACCCAAATATACTGAGTGAAATTGATATTAGTACAAATGGCTGTGTTTTGACCAGCGTAGTAAGGCTTTAAGGAGTGGCCACAGAGTCACCAAATAGAAAAAAGTACTCTCAAAGTTTAAAATATTCTCTAAAGGACCAGTCACAATGAAAGGTTTAACTATATTTAATAATAAATAATAAACAAACATGAATATACTACATATCTATTTACAATAAAAAGCAGAGTTTCAATCACAGGAAATATTAAAAGTAACACAGATGCATAGGTTCATAAAGTTACAGAAAAGCAATACTTAACTATTCTTGCTATATTTTCCTGACTGATCTAAATAATTATTATTCCCTGGCTACTTACTAGAGCAAAGCAATATGAAGTAGGTGAGAGAGCCTTCTTTGTCAGGTTACAAAAACAGAGTGCAATGTGACTTCAGTCTCACCTAGTATTAAAATATAATTTTTAGTGATAGCTTACAGAATGACATCACATACATCTGGTCAACTGAATTCTGGTTCCCATGCCACCCCCCCCAGGCTAGAAGCTGTCAGGATTTAGCACATATGCATCAATAATACACGCATACAGAGCCTTGCTAATATCTGCTGCAGCTCCTGGAAGCCATAAAACAATTTCAGACCTCCACCCTTCCAGAATAGCAATTAGTTCATTCCAAAGACAATGCAGGAAGCTTCCTAGTACAGACTTGTCTCTGGCTGCATTGTGAACCATGAGATACAATCTTTATGGCCTAAGCCAGGTAATTTAATTTCAAACTATTTTGAGTGTTTGAGATTAACCTCTTCTCTCCCAGTATCATCTGTTAAAATGTATACATTTAATCAGTTATAATACAGTACAGTCTGAAATACATGTATATTTCTTTTCTGTCTAGCAGGGCACAATGCTAATGCATTTTTAACACAAGCAACTGTACAAATCCATTCAGTATACAAATGACATATAATTCTTTATAAAACTCCAGCTAGCTGTGCTAGCATATGTTACACATCCACTGCCCTATGTCCCCTGGCATAGCTGGCAATACCTCAAATTGCCATGACTTCTATTGAGTTTTTTTTTTATTTCTTTTAATTGTGTGAATGGGGATTTAGTCTGTGTAAGTTTGGTATGTATGGGGAGCTTGCCATCCTGAAAAAATTAAACATAAATACATATTGTACAGTTATAACATCAAGGTTTCTGTATAAAAGTATGGTTTTATTTTATCTGTATTTATTTACCATGGTAGAGCATTGATCTTCATGGACCTTTTTCAGCCTCAGCCCAGGAGCACTGTCAGGTTAAGTTCTCAGAATTAAACAGTTAGACGATGGAGGTTGAAGAAATAAAACCCTGGACCACTGGACCACAGAAAACAGCTTTTTAACATCTCCTTAGTCATCTCTGTCAACTGCTTTTTTTCATAAAATGCCAGGTACAAGAATTCTTTAGCTTGAAATTTAGGAGCACAGTCTTAAAGGCATATAATAGATAAATATTACAATTTCATATCCTGAAAATTTCATTGGAATATATCAAATAATTCTGGAGCAAAAACTCCTCCTAGATTGTAAGGAAACATAATCAAAAACAGTTAAGAACAGGGATACATCTTTCTTAAAATTCTTTAGCTTGAAATTTAGGAGCACGGTCTTAAAGGCATATAATAGATAAATATTACAATTTCATATCCTGAAAATTTCATGGGAATATATCAAATTATTCTGGAGCAAAAACTCTTCCTAGATTGTAAGGAAACATAATCAAAAAACAATTAAGAACAGGGATACATCTTTCTTGAAAACAGTCAGTATTAAACTGGTGAAAAGCATCCAAAGTTAGGCTATCATTAGTGAATTCAGTGAATGCATTCTGTCTAACTTCTGCTCTTGCAGTCCCAGTTTCCTCTTTTGGTGGATCATAATCTAATAATTTATTAGTGGGTATGCATGGTTAATGAATATTTTATTATAAATCAGATAAAGAACTTGTCTTATGGAAGTCATACTTTATGGTATCATCCACTTTCATATGTAGGATCTAGTGTTATTAGCAATGTTGAAATGCAATTAACATGAAAATAAAAATTATGACATTGTGCAATATTATTGGAACACAATGATACAACATCTCAAAAGTTGTCAATGGAAAGAGAATGGTCTGTAAAAGGATAAGAAGTGAGGGCAAGGAGAACATGTCCATGAGGATATCAAAAAAAAAAGGCTACATCATTCTGCAGGCCAAGGTAACCATAGAGCACAAGAGAACAAGGGGGATGAGAGATTCATAAAATAATTTATTCAGATATGCTGGGGAGCCTAGACAAAAAACATTTAGAAATTTATTATATTAGAAGCGGGTGAAAGGCTATTAAAAAATTTCATACCAGCCAGAATTACTGAATAAATGTATAACCTTCGTATATACACAGCAATAAAAAGGGAGAGTACTAGCATGTGAAAGTAAAAGTTGGAATGGCACAAATGGATATGTTTATTTACTTGCTTAACCAATAAATCAGATGGAACAGATGAAACATAAGGCCCAAATAAGCCAACCCCCAGGATGCTAGCACAGTTGGTAGTTGTGTTTACCCATTGGCTGAGTTCTACAGCATCTCATTGCTAATGACCATGGTACTGCAAAGACTTTGTTGACGGTGGTTCCTTTGTATGAAGATGCACAAAGACAAGAAATTTCAGGCATGTAAATCTCACTTCCATACTGGAAATTTATGGAACATATTCTGCAAGCCAGGCTGGTGAAGTTATTCAATGTTAATTCTCTTACTGATAGTCAAAAGCATAATTTCACACAGCAGTCACGGTCAGTTTAACCTGCTCATTTCCAGTGATTGTGTTACCACTGAGATAGATAAGTGGAATTTTGAAGAAATAATGCATGCAGACTTTAGTGAGCCTTCTCACAGTATGCCTCCCAGGATACTGGAAAGTAAGGAATGGGGCTTAAAATAATTAGCACTTTTATCAGATATCACACTGGAATTAGAGAACAAGATTCATTTGCACGCGGTAATTTTAGAGATTGGTGTGGTGGTAGTCACATATAATAAGGAAATGTATCTGAGAGAGACCTACTACAACTTACATTTTTTGTACAAAGATCAAAGCTTGTATTTAATGTAAAAAAAGAGCAAATTCTTGACATTGGAGAAAGAATTTACTGAAAGCACGCTTTACTGCTGATGTCACTCAAATCAAGACAGAAGAGGAAAGGGATCAAGGGATAAAAAACAAACAAAAAAACAAACAAAAAAGAAACAAACAAAAAAGAAACAACGTTGACTCATTCAGCATTCAGCACTCCAAAGGAATTGGATGTAATAAAATCCAATATGGTGTTAGGCTGAAGCAGATTCCATTGTGTACCATACTGGTACGGCTGAACCTGGTGTGTTATGTACAGTTTGGTGTAAAATGCAAATGGTAGACAGCATACAATGTAAAGTTACTTGGTATAAGAAAAGACAGAAGGTTGGGCATGTCTACACTAGAAAAGAGAAAAACTTTTGGGGAAGAGGGCATGATTTGGACATCACAGTTCATGCCATTGGAAGGAATGGAGCTGAAGCAGAATGGCAGAGGGTAGAGAAGTTAACATGAGTGACAACAGCAGCAAGGAAAATGGTTCAAGAGAGACTTGAGAAAATATTACTTCACAGAGAATGTGGTGGAGCCGTAAAACACATTGGCTATGATATTATTGCAACGTGTGTCAGCTTGTCCAAATGTATGTATGTTTGCATCATGGAAGTTTAATCTGGTTGATGGCCAAGTACAATACAAGGAGTCAAAATTTACTTACCATATTTGCTTCCATTGAATGTTACATCCTGTGTTTTGACAATGCTTCATTTTGGGTAAGTTTATGCTGCTGCTTTCTTATTATTGTATACTTCTCAGAGGTTTGTATTCTTGAAATGACATTTCTGCATTTAATACCTTCTTCTGTTACATTGATTTTATATAGCAAAGTACTGTATCAATGAGAGGGCATTCCAATATCATGAGCGTATATAGTAGGTTATTACAGTACGTTAATGCCCTATTTTGCAATGTAAACTGGGATGCTAACCTATCAGTTTTCATATGATGATGCTTTATGGAAACATTTTCTGTTCTACATCACACTAGAAAACGCAAGTAACAGCAGTTCAACCACAATCACTGAGTGAAACAACTTTTTCGAGGCAGGAAGTGAGTTGCAAGTTCTGTAACAGGGTTACAAAACCAATCTAACTAAATTCCCCAAGGTAAACTTAATATTTTTACATTCTGTATCTTGGCCAAAAGCTGTGCCTGCTAGCATTCTACAAATTAAAGTCAGGATGCTTTGCTATTTCACAGTGGGTCTATTTCTTTTATCAGGTAACCTTTAGAGCAGTTTATTGAACATGATTTTAGTTCACAATATTATAATTAAATCAGATGGTGTTAAGTGAATACCTAGCATTCTATAACTTTTTAAATAAATGGCGCTGCTTTTAAAACGCCAGCTTATTTGTCAACAAGAAATTGGATGCTGAAGGGAAAGATGGAATGGTTTTATAGAACATCGAGTGATGTAACTTAGGAATAAGTGTCCATGGCAGATGCATGAAGTAGTACTGAGTCAGTGAGGAATTAGACAGCCACATACATGGAATGAAAGCTTATATAACAGGCAAAAGGTGGTCAGGCTGAGCAGACTCAGAAGCTGCTGTCTGTCCTAAAACTTGTTTTTTGTTAGATTCGTTTGCAAACATCTCAACTTGCAAAATCAGACTGATGAAAAACATACATATGAAATCTGGTGCTTTGAAGAGTAGATATTTTCTTTACAGGATGTGTGCCACCCACTGTGTGGCAGTCATTTTCCCCACATGTGGCAGTAGCACAACAGTGTGCTCATCTCACACTGGGAATGTATAAGTAGGTGTGCACCCTAAAGCAGCTCATGGCCTGAGTGGGCTGCTTTTATTGAACCTTTTAAATTGTGGAATGATACATGTTTTAAACACGCCATACTTCAAGCAAGCACCCAAGTGATTATTTCTCATAAGTCAAAATTTCCTATATTAAGATGTTTTATACACTGTTAATGGGGAAAATATTAAGAAAATGACATTTTCCTGCCACAAAGAGATTTGAATTTACAGTGACATATTTTATACATTGGTGTGCTGTTTTGGGTTTGGATGAGTTTTACTAAAAATGTATTATTGACAATTTCTCACTAAGGAAGCTACACTCAGTGATTGTTAGTCATATATGAGTGATTTCTTTTTTTTTTAATTTATCTTCATAAAATATTCAGCTGGTGTCTGATGCTGTGAGGCTGCTTTTGTACTTTGAACCAGCAGTGCTCTCTGCTGCATCTGTCTGATCCTTCCTTTTCTCTGGGGTTTATCCCCTCTCTAAATGGAAATTAGGCCTTTTGCTGCAGTTTGTAGAACAATATTTCATAACCTTCCTCTTTCTTTGTCATAACAGAGAGAAGAAACTATGATTCCTACCAGAAATAGAAGCTTTCAATGAGATGTAAGAAAGCACCTTTATTTTTTCTTGAGTTCTCATGAACTTTGCAGGGGGTGGATTTAGTCTCCTATAATCTCCAAAATAGCACAAGCACAGACTAATTGGGTGACAGTGGAACAGCTGAGCATCTTGGTTACTGTAACACAGGAAACTGGAAACTACCACCTTAGTCTATGTGAAGAGACAGTAGAAGCATGAACTGTTTCACTACATTTTAACAGCTGTATTTAATATAAGAAATGCACCAATTATACATATGTATATTTTTGAAATATGTAATTTCACATGAAGTACAATCAATAATGTCCTATAAAACAGAGTCTGGAACTACAGCATGTATCCACATGTTAACGGGTGTGCTGAAAGACAGTGACTGAACTCATGGTCAGATGACATGCATTCCATTACTGCAGCCTCCAAACAAAGATATCTCATACTTTATGCATACAGATGTTCACCTTTGTTTATATAAACAAGATCTGCAGTTCATTTACAGTGTGATCAAAACCCTAATTTATATTATTGTATGTCACTTCTATATCCACAATAACATTTAATTTCAACTTGTTGTTTATATAGAGCATCAAACTTATTTTCAATCTCTGTTCCAAAACTGAGTTCACCCATTGCTTTAGAAACAAAATATCTCAAGGGGGTTAGCTAGTCTATCATAGCATGAAAACTTTAGCCCAACATTGTCATTAATGGTAGACACATTATCATTAACATCAAGTTTGGCTCATCTAACCTAGGTTCAGTTAGTGAGCCTGGCACTTAAGGATCTGACTGAGGGGATAGGAAAGGCAGCAGTATTTTACCAGGTCACCTACCATGGTGGAGGGGTCATAGGCATGTTTGGCAACCCTGGCATTGACAATGGGGTATACCTCCATGTTTACAAGGTACTAGGTACACACCAAAGAATGATGTTGGCTGTAAGAGCCTTACATCACTGCATGTCAGCAGTTAGGGGTGGGGATATGGGTAGGGCATATAAATAGAAAATTCCTGCTGCCACAAGTATGATGCTGCATGAGTATGTTTGAAACTTCTGTTAGGCAATGAGAAGGGTTTTGGTTTAGGTGGGGGGGGGGGGTCAGAAGTGACTACCAGCATCTGCGAATTAAGGAGGGAGACCACTGGCAGACAATGGTTTGTTCCATATGGGACAAAAAAGTAAAAGAAAAAGTTAAGCAAATCAAACAACAACAGAAAGCAGCTTCAGTGGCTCAAAGGACTAAGGCAGTCAGCTTGTCTGATGGTGTTCAAGGCTCTAATCCTAAGATATTCAGAAACACCTGGACTTAACACCTCTTTTCTTTCCCTTCTCGTCAACCTCTGAACTCTCATCTTATCTTATCTTGACTAGACAAGTGAGATATCTCACACTGTTGAAATTTAGATATCTGTTGCTATTCTATAGAGTTTAAACACATCTTGTTTGGCAAATGCATTATTTTGTGAGGATATAATCCATTCCTATGGTATATTTGCAATCCAGGCTCCTTATACGCAGTAAGATTTCTTCCACTTCCGCAACTCTAACCTACACTGAGTGTTTGCCTTCTGTTGACAAATTGTTCGCCATTGTTTCCTTTCATTCTCATTTTCCTCACCTTTTTTTTTATAAAAGACAGATTTTTTTGCATGACTGTTATAATACATCTTCTGCATCTGTTGACTTTTCTTTAATATCTCATTATTATCCAGCTGATGTAATGCATATAAGTCGAGTAACAGATTTCAAGTGTCTTCCCTCAAGATATTAAAATAGTGAAAGACCTACTCAATGCAATGGTCAGACCTCGGTAAAATATCACAATTTTTCATTGAATTCTAAATAGTTCACACTGCTCTTTCCTCTTACCCACTACTTAGTGGTAATGTGCACTTGAGGTGATGTAACTGAGTTTGTATAATGAAAAAAAGTCACATCATTCAGAACTTGTAAAATGAAAGATTATCTGACACACTTTTATGGTTATAGATCACTATAAAACCAGCTGTATCTTTTAAGTGTAGCACTTCTAGATATTATAGTAGTAACACACACACACACACACACACACACACACACACACACACACACACACACACACACACACACACACACACACACACACACAAAGTAATGATGACCCCTGTAGTGGAGCAAATTAACTCCTACTTTTTTCCATGCTAGATCCTATATTTCCTCTGAAGTAAATTCCTCTTTAGCATTTTGAATATATAATGTATTAGAGTGACCTCACAATGGCTGGGATTCAGACAAGTGCTACTTGCCTACACAGTGTTAAGTTTTGAGGAGGTGACAACATAAAGAACTGGTCAGCTAATCAGACATATCAACAGAGAGTAGTGCTCACAGTATGAGCAAACAACCACATAGCTAAACAGTATAGTGTGAATGGGAAAAGCAGTGTTGGGCTGGGCTGGTCATTGGCTGGAGCAGCACTATAGTTGGGTACATGACTGACAAGACATGTCACAATGAAGGTAGGTTAGCATGATTGAGTCAAGGCATGCTCACCTGTGTGATGTAGCACCATATAGCTGCCTGTCGCACTCATCCAGCCAAACAATGGTAGCATATGGATACCAGGTAGCCCACTGTGGGTTAGCACAGTAAAGGGCTTCCCTATTCATTACATAAATGAGGAGAAAATGGGGTAGACAGCAAAGGAGGAAAAGGAAGAAGGACAAACAGAAGGAAACCTTCACTTGGTTAACCATATGGTATGAAAGGGGGGAGGGTATTTTGTCAGGGAAAAAGCCCCTTTTGTAATATGTAGAAAATAAGTGTGGGTGGGAAAGGTATTGCAGGATGGCTGTAGATGGGCTAGATGGAGAAGAGATGGTACCAGAGGTAGACAGACAAGAGTATAACACATACTCTGACAGATGGGGGTAGTATACACACAGAAGGTACGGGAGTCAGTGAAAGGACCAGAGTCCAGAAGGAGAATAAATGATGATGGAGAGGGTCAGACAACAAGCAAGAAGTGGGGAATGACACATAAGGAAGGTAGAGCACCAGGACCAGGCATGGGAAGGGGTCTGGCATGTTTGAATATCAGGCTAGGAAAGGGCAACAAACCCAAACATCATTCATATGGATGACCAATGTTATGAACTGATTGCTGTCCTGTTGGCCTGATGGGTGGGCCTGCAAGTCATGCAACTCCATATGACATGCTAGGTTAGGCATGCCCTTGCCAGTGCACCTTGGCACCCACCAGCCACTGCAGCTGATGTTGGGAGAACAGGGCAGAACCCTCCTGCCACTTTCAGAAGAGGAGTCTTCATCTCCCTCTCTCCTGAGAAGAGGACATGCAGGACACCAGTGATCCCTAGAGATGTTCATCATATTGTTCACTGTTGCAATAGCCTTAGCTTTATGGGTTATATCTAGCCAAGCATATAACAGCAGACCAGGTTCCAAAGCTTCAGGACACCTTCCACATACACAAACTCTCAGGCAGCTCAAGCCCTTCAGAGCTTTACTGTGGCCAAAGAATATGCTTCTCTGAGGCATTCAAGGATTGACTGTCGGCTTGTGTTGTTCCTTTGCTGGGCAGATAAATTCCGTTTGGGAGAAAAAAAATGTAATTTTCTTACTTGTGTTCTTTTATTATTTCCTGTTCAGAAGGTTATTTTAAAGCTAGGAGTGTTATGTTTAAACAGACTGCCATGAGACTGTAACATATTTTTAAAGGGAGAGGATGTTTTTCCTGCCAGTTTAAAAGTGTTGTAAAGTTACTGAAAACATTTTCTGTGGAGAAATGGTGTTTATTTTACTTTTGTTGGGCTGGCATAGTGTTTTAAAGTGCATTTTACTGTGCTTTTCTGCTAAAAAGTAACTTCTGTATATCAGTAGTATTTGCCAGCATTTGATACTTATCTTCCTGGGAAAGAGACACCATTTTTAACTTGGCTTTAGAACAGACTACCAGCCCCATGGTTAGTTCTTCTTCCAGCCACAAAAAAGAAAAAAAAAATAAGCAAACAGTGTTTGCCACTACAGCAGGCTAGCAATTCAGCTCAGCTGCAGGTGGGTGACTGTGTTGTGGCCATTTGTTGTATTTCAGACCACTCATCTTTTACCCCAGATCCTTCTGGTGTAGCACTTGCTGCCACTATGGACCAGGGGTTAGCCACATCCTCTGTGGCTGTTGGAATCCCCTCAGTGGGCAAGGGAGAGACACTCTTGTCAGCCCTAGGAGAGAGAACAGGGAAGGTTTCCCTTTTGTGTCAGAATGCTGTACCAATCACTGGGGAAGCTGCTGCTGCTGCCACTGGTAACACAGCTAGCCCCATTTTGTTCTGTCAAAAAGAAATAGAAAACTGAGCGTGTCTCTACTCGCTTCAAATTTCTTTGGATAGAAGTAGTTTACTTGGTCTGGCTCAGGGTTTCATTCAGGCTATTGATGCTTCTTGTAAAGTAGTTTCAGGTTAAATAAAAGAGGAATACCTCTTTGCTGAAGAAATTCAACAGTCTGAATCTGAACAAGAAGCTGCAGGGATGGGTACAGTTGTTTTTTTTTTGTTTTTTCTTAGATTTCTGTTTCAGACTCAAAAGAGAACTCCGTTTCTGATTCTCCCTGCTGTAATTTCACTTTCTCTGAACAGACTCTTTTGTTTGCACTGGTTCTTCATTACATGCTGTCCCAAGGAGTGATGCAACCAGTTCCTCCTTCAGACGTGGGAAAGGTTTCTTTTTTCAAGGATGTTCCTAGTGCCAAAAAAGAAAATGTTTGGAGATCAGTTCTGGATCTTTTTTTCCTAAACTTGTTTGTGATAATGCCAAAATGAAAAATGATAACATGTTACCTCTTCTTCCTCTTTCAAGTTTCCAGTTAAACACTAGAATTAAAAAAAAAAATCTTATCATCACATCCCTATTAATTCAGACATCAGATTTTTTTTATGGTTTTACACTATCAGTTCTCTGGGGTCTATATTATAATACCGAAAATCCTTTTAAGCGAATGCAAAAACACCGACATGTATTGCGTGAAACGCGATTATGTCGAATGTACTAAACCGCAAAAACCAAAAAGTCGAAGTGTCATGGTTGGCCCATCTGTGGTACAGCTCCGTAAGGTAAGTGTGCGATAGTTATGGACCTTAGGGTTAGGGTGCAGCTTAAGGTAAGTGCATAGATAGGTAGTGTATGTAAGGTTTAGTGTAGGGTTAGAATTACGGTTTTGTTAAATGTATGTGTGTAGATTAATTGTTTTGTTTTGGTATATCGCTGTAGGGTAAGTGTGCGATAGTTACGGACCTTAGGGTTAGGGTGCGGGTTAAGGTAAGTGTATAGATAGTAATGTATGTAAGGTTTAGTGTAGGGTTAGACATAGGGTTTTAGTGCTTTACTTTAGGGTTAGAAGTAGGGTTTTGGTTAGTGTATGTATGTATGTGGTTTATTTATTTTGTTAGGGTAGGCAGTATGTAGCGGGAGGTGGAGTTGGCCGACTATGGGGATTCGACTTTTTGTATTTCGTGGTTTAGTACGTTCGGCATATTCGCGTTTCACACAATATGTGTCAGTGTTTTCATGTTCGGTTAAAGGGAGTTTTGCTATTATAATATAGACCCAGTTCTCTGCTTTACTTACTGGACTAGCCACTGCACCAAGGTTGTTCACAAATTATCTAGCTCCAGTTATAGTTCATTTTAGGCTACAGGGTTTCCCCATTTTTCTATATTTAGATGAATTGCTTATCTTTGTAGTGTCTTCTTCAAAGTGTCAGAAATCTATCCCTCTCATTTTTTAAGAGATCTCTTACACAAGCTGGGATTCCAAGAGAAAGAAAACATACAAAAGTCTTTCTTGACTCCTTCACACAGGATTGTGTTTTTAGGCTGTCATCCAGACTCCTCAGTTCAAAGAGCATTTCTTCTACAGGAAAAAATAAATCTATAACTAGATCTATTTCTAAGGTTTTCCACTCAGACTCTGGTTACTGCGAGGGAATACCTCAGGATTTTGGGTCTCATAGCATCTATGATTCTCATGATACCCTTAGTAAGACTCCACATAAAAAAGATACAGTGGTATCTGAAGTCTCTTTGGTATCAGCACTGACACCCTTTATATTTTCAAATGCCAGTGCTATGTTTGTCAGAAGAGAAATCTTTTGGTGGAGACAACAGACAACAGTTATTCTTAAATCCAGGTCTCTCCTTTTCTCTCTGCTCCAAAGCAGTCAGTCACCACAGACACCTTGGACACAGCTTGGGGAGCAGATTCATGAGGGATAAAAGTGCAGTGGATGTGGGACAACAAGGACAGATGCAAGCTCAAAAATATCAAGGAGATGCTTGCCCTGGCACTCAACTTCTGAACCATCTTTGGTCCCTGGGACCTCTTCAAGTAGTTACAAACAATACCACAGTAATGTGGTACATCAACAGGCAATGGAGAACCAGGTCATACCACCTTTGCAGACTAGCCATGTTAGCTTAGGATATAGCTTCACAGCACAATCTCACTCTACAGGCATCCTACATTCCATCAGAGCAAAACTGTGTGGCAGACAAGCTGAGCAGGACCAGGGCAAACCCTCACAAATAGAAACTAGATCGGGGGGGGGGGGTTCCAAGATTTGATCCATCTGTGGGAAGCTCCTCAAGTACACCTCTTTTCCTCCTCTCTGAATAATCAACTGGAGAGATTCTGTTCTGAGACTCCATGAAAGAAGGCCTTCAAGACAGATTCCTTTTATTTTCCTTGGACATGAATGATTCTGTATGATTTTCCACCCTTCCACTAATATCTGGGATACTTCTGAAGATTCAAAAGGAATCCCCCAAGATTATTATGGTGACTCTCTTCTGGCCCAGGCAACCATGTCTCTCCTTTCTTTTGGAAAAATGGCCAGGGACAATTACCACAAACTTCCTCAAAGACTGGATTTACTCACAGAAGAACAGAGGTGTTTTATACACCATGACATCATCATCATCTTCTTTCAGCTGTTCCCATTAGGGGTCACCACAACGGATCATCTGTTTCCATTTCTTCCTGTCCACTGCATCTTGCTCTGTCACACCAACCACCTGCATGTCCTCTCTCACCACATCCATAAACCTTATCTTAGGCCTTCCTCTTTAACTGTTACGTGGTAGCTTCATCCTTAGCATCTTTTATCCAATATACTCAGCATCACTCCTCAGCACATGTCCAAACCAACATAATCTTGCCTCTCTGGCTTTGTCTCCAAACCTTCCAACCTGGGCTGACCCTCTAATATATTTATTTCTTATCCTGTCCACCCTCGTCACACCCAGTGCAAATCTTAACATCTTTAACTCTGCCACATCTAGCTCTACCTCCTGCCTTTTTGTCAATGCCACTGTCTCCAACCCATATATCATAGCTGGTTTAACTACCTTCTTGTAGACCTTCCCTTTCACTCTTACTGGTACTCGTCTGTCACAAATCACTCCTGATACTCTTCTCCACCCAATCCATCCTGCTTGTACTCTCTTCTTCACCTCTCTTTCACACTCACCATTACTCTGAACTACTACTGATCCCAAGTATTTAAACTCATCCACCTTCGCCACCTCTACTCCTTGCATCCTCACTATTCCTCTATCCTCCCTCTCATTCACACACATATATTCTGTCTTAGTCCTGCTGACTTTCATTCCTCTTCTCTCTAGAGCATATCTCCACCTCTCCAGGGTCTCCTCCACCTGGTCCCTACTCTCACTACAGATCACAATGTCATCTGCAAACATCATAGTCCACGGGGACGTCTGTCTGATCTCGTCTGTCAACCTGTCCATCACCATTACAAATAAGAAAGGGCTCAGGCTGATCCTTGATGTAATCCCACCTCTACCTTAAATGCATCTGTCACTCCCACTGCAGACCTCACCACTGTCACACTACCCTCGCACATGTCCTGTACCACTGTTACATACTTCCCTGACACTCCCGACTTCCTCATACAATACCACAACTCCTCTCTAGGCACCCTGTCATATGCTTTCTCTAAGTCTACAAAAACACAATGCAACTCCTTCTGACCTTCTCTGTACTTCTCCAGCAACACTCTCAAAGCAAACATCGCATCTGTAGTGCTCTTTCCCGGCATGAAACCATACTGTTGATCACTAATCATCACATCCCTTCTTAACCTTGCTTCCACTACTCTTTCCCATAACTTCATGCTGTGACTGATCAGTTTAATCCCTCTGTAGTTACTATAGCTCTGCACATCACCCTTATTCTTAAAAATCAGTACCAAAACACTTTTTATCCATTTCTCAGGCATCCTCTCAATCAATCATCTTCAATTAACTGCCTGGATGATAGGGTCTTAATTCCTTTAGGCACCTGTTTACTGAGGTTGTGCTGCAGGTACTAATGGAGGCAAGAAAGCCTGCCATTAGAAAAATCATATATTAGAAAATGGAAAAGATTTTCAGGTTAGTGCCAGAAACATAACCACCATCCATTCAGGGCTAGTTTTCTGCTTTTAAGACATCTGTGTGAGATACTCTCCTATGGCCTTTCTTATTTCTGTTATTTTTCTCTTTCAAGGTGTATTTATCAGCCATTTTAGCATGTCTGCCCATGGATACTCCTCTTTCAATGCAGTCTAATGTGAAAATGTTTTTGAAAGTGGTTTTGCATAAGAGGCCTCCAAGAAAATCATTGGCCCATCATTGGGATCTTAATTTATGTTAGAGAAGCTAACACTTGCTCCATTTGAACCAACTAGCCTGGGCTGACGAGGTTCTTAACATGGAAAGCAGTTCTGTTGCTCTGTCCTCTGCAAGAAGGGTGTCTGAGTTGCAAGATCTTATAATGAGTTAATCCTAAAGCAGTTTCCATAGGGACAGGGCTTCTTTGACAACTAATCCTTCCTTTATGCCTAAAGTGGAATCGGCATTTTCTTTAAGCCAAACTATCTCTCTGTTTTATTTCCTTAACCTAAAAATGAGCAAGAAAGGAAACTACTTACCTTGGATGTCCACAGACAACTCAGGTGCTATCTTGACAAAGTTAAATATTTCAGATCTTTGGATCAATTGCTGATGTCTTGTGAATGTAAGAAGGGACAACCTGTGTCAAAGCAGACTATTTCCAAATGGTTGTGTATAGCCATTACCTTTTGTTATACTCACCATAACAAAACTATTCCAGGCAGGATCAAGGCCCACTCTACCAGGACCTTGGCTTCATCTATGGCTTTTTGAAAGGGGTGGATTCTTGAAGTATTCTTGAAGCTGCTACTTGGTCCTCTGTATATATCTTTACAAAGCACTATAAGCTTGATTCCTTTTCTAGGCCTGGATCAGACTTTGCTAGGACCATTCTCCAGGGACTCTTGGACTCCTCTCCTTCCACCTCCTAAGTGTAATTCATTAGGGTAATTTACCCATATAGCTAAGGCTACTACAGCAAAGATATGATGAACATAGTACAGTTGTGTAAGTAAACATACCATAAGAGTAGATGTTCAAATCATTACAGCTGCAGTAGCTGCTCCCTCTCTCCATCCTCTTTGTTTTTTAATGCCAGGGTGTGGAGATTTATCTTTTGTTGATCCTAGCTTTGTCCTTTAAGGGCTCAGCTTCACTCCATCTGTTGGCAGGAAATCTCTGAAGGGCTTGGCACACAAACATTGTCTTTTATTCAGCTCAGCTTGAGCTGCTTGACAGTTTGAGTGTATTGAAGGTGCTTTGGAGCTTTGAAAGCTGGTCTGCTCTTATATCCTTGGCAGGATACAGCCATATAGCTAAGGCTACTGCATCAGTAATCATTAAAACATCTTCTGTTATGGTAAGTTTACTTACCCAACTATACTGTCAAATCCAGGAAGGGAACTATTGCCCCATTTCTGAGAAGTAGACCTAGTGGCCAGTGATGATCCACTGTCAAAGGGACTGGCTGGAGCAGCTGAAGTGAGCAAGATGTCTCCTCCTCCTTTTCTTTCACTACAGGACCTGCAGAAGTACAAAGCAGTTGGTAAAAACAATTACACACATATGCTACAAACACAGTCACAGTTGTACAGTGGGCTGGGACAGCCATCATACACATATCAATGCCAGAGGTGTTACTCTTTTCTTCTATGACATCCAGCCTAGTTAAACTATCATTTGCTCCTAAAAAACAAAGTATGCACTCCTAAATATAAATATATTATTCAGTTATGATAGTAGGAGAGAAAACATGCTTATGTTACGTCAGACTCTCTTTCCCAGCACTTTGCTTCCCAGAGATGAAGCAGATTAGAGGGACACCACCTCAGATCACCGTACCTAAGCTAGCACTGTTGATTAGAATGGATGATGCCAGTGACATCACTCACCATTCTGGCAAGTTCATGCCAGTCATACTGGTCCAAACTGTATTAGAAGAAAATAAAATCATAATCTACATGGCTCACCACACTGTAGCCCTGAATTACACAGTGCCTGTGACACTCACACTGATTTATTTGCAGAACAAAAGGATGGCCTTGCTTGTCTTTGTATGATTTTTGTGATTTTGGGAGTTTGGGAATTGGTAAGAGGTAATAGTTTACTTAATTTAGTTTCTTTAATTACTATCATCTGTTTTAGGTATTTAACTTTGAAATGGATATTTCTAATGAATTTTCAACTCAATGGCTTAATAAGTCATAATTTCATGGTTAAATGTCCTGGTTGTGGAGTCTTTTTACTTAATAACAAGGCTCAGGAGTTGGGATCCTGAATCAATTGTAATAAATTACACAAACCTTCACTTTAAATAATAAACTGCATTCTGTAAACTTATTATCACAGAATGAACTGGCAACTTCTTTAAATATCATTTGTGGCTTCATGTCCTCTTGGAAAGATTATAGATTAGCTTTGTCAGTTCCCTGGGATAATGTCAGTTTAAGAAGTAGCATATGCAGCAACTTGTACAATGCAAAAAGCAAAGTATCTGATAATATTATAGAGGTCAATTTATTAACTTCAAATAATAATGATAAATAACCGATTAACAAGATCATCTGTGATAATTTATCAGTTGAATCAGCCACTTTGAATTACCAGAGTTAAAGAATAGTCAATCAACAAGGTGTGATGAGACAAAGCAGGTAGTTAAAAGACCTAAGAGTAACCTATGAGTCTTACTAGGACAAGAAAAAAACTTAAAGCTCCAATGAAAGGTACTAAGAAAAGAAAAGTTCTGGCTACACATTGTCTAACTTCAGATACGTCTCATGATTTTGTAAATGAGGATTATAACAGGCTGATTTAAATAATGAAGTAGATTCTTTTTCTAGTCATGAGTTAAGTAATTTATAATCAGACAACAATTGTGTAGCAACTGATGTATGTTTGGTTTTAAGTTCTAAGGTCCCTAAGTCACTGAAATTATGACTTCAGACAAAATTGATAGCGTTATTTCGTCTTTTAAAGCTTTACTGCTTCTGCTTAATTAAATAATCAAGAAAACATTTCTTTGAATCCCAGGACTGAGTTAAATGATGTTACTTACCCTCCTCCACCAGGTTTATACCCCAACCTTGTTGTTCTGAATAAGAACAATTGTAAGGTTGATGATGTCTACTCCTGTTAATTCTGATGGAAATGATAACAAAAAATACCAAAGAAGGGCATTAGGTGGAAGATTGTCTAACTGTTTAGATAAAAATATTACTTCAGACTCTATTACTGATATTGTTATTAATGATGAGAATGAAAGTGAAGTACTGAATGAGGAAATGTTATTCTTAACAGACTCAATGTTCAGTGGAATCAGTTAGCTAACCCTAATATTGTTACTATCTCATGTCGTCCTGGTTTACAGTTACTTGATTTACCAAAATTATTAATGAAACAATTACAAGGAAGAGTATCCTATACTTTTTTTTACATCGTGGGGTAAATTATCTGAAAACTATTCCTTTAATCATATGAAAAAGCTTTGCTTGATACTGTTGAGATATTGGAATCTGAACATATTAGGGTGGTGGTGTTGGGAGAAATCATTCTTAGTCTAAAGTGGAATGATTGTCTTAACACTATTGCTTTTTATTCAATAATTGGCTAATATTTTTATGCTCTACTTATAATTTAGTACTAGTTAGATATTGGGAAGAATTCTCTGGTGATTATTGTATATTTTTCAGGGACAATCTACATTTAAGTTCTTATTGATCCAGTTTTCTTTGCAATAAATTAACTTCAGTGTTAAAGTTTTTTTTTTTAATCATACCCACAGTGCTATTCTAGAAAACAGTAATTTTAACAGTTCTTAGAATTGTACTACTGTAATGCTAGGAGCTTGGGGAATAAGTATCTTTGTTTATTTTTTCTTGTAAACTATGAAAATATTGATATTGTTGTTATCACTGTAGTATGGGATTCAACTAACTAAAATTTCCCTGGGTACATAAAGACTGAATATCTATGGCCACAGAAAAATGGAGGTGGAGTTTTACTTTTTTATTTATTTATTTTTATTTTACATTTGTTGACTGGGATAATCTGTCTGGGTGTGAGCCCATTTTCAGTGGAGGCCCGGGGAGAAAAGCTCCAATAAAAGAAAACAACATTGACAGGTACAGTGTCGGTTTTACATAGCATTTAACAGAAATATCTAGAGACAATAAAGAAAGTACAATATATAAATGAGAAAGTTATTAAAATATAGTATATATATATATATATATATATATATATATATATATATATATATTTTATTTTTTTTTTGAGGGCAGGGGTCCATCTTTACTTGATCATTTCAGTATACTTTAATATGTGTACATATGTATACCCTTACAAAAAAAAAAGAAATTATCAAATTATACTCTTATTTGTAGGTAGCTGATAGGTGGTGTTAACAAGTGGGAGTGGGGTATACATGGAGACTATAAAATTTAGGAAATTAAATTTGATGTGGGCTTATATGGCATTAGCCTGGCTTGGTTAGTATTATTAAAAGATGGCTTACTATATAGACTTTTTGCAATTAATACATGTTATGAAGCTATTATATTGGACTTATATTCTCATATTAGTCAGAGTGTTTTGGGCCTAATCTACTCCTATAGTAAACCATCTATGATCTATTTAACTCATAAATAATTTATTGAATTTCTTGAGTCATATTTGTTGCACATATTTGTTATTCTCATTGGTGATTTCAACTATCTTTACATTAATTGATCAACTTATTCTTCTAATCTGAAACGTGAAACTGATTTTTTAGATTGTCTGTTACATGTGTCAGTTGGTTAATACTTCAACTAGAGATAAACATATTCTGGGTATTGATATAACAAACTCTATTGCAGGTGCTACTGAGATAACTGTGAGTCCACTACTGGATAACTCTGATCATAGTTCTATAAGAATGGATATCTCTTTAACCTTTAAACTGCAACTGTCACTCTCCTATATAGGACACAGTAGAAGAGTCTTTGTGGGTTCTGTTCAAGCAGCTTTATTATATGCAAACACATCATGATAGAAGTTTACTGGCTTTAACTTAAGTAACTTATATACAAACTACTGCAATCATACATGCTCACTCTTTAGCTGCTCTCTCAAAATGGCACCAGGAATAGCACATGCCTGATATTTATATGTGCACGTTCAGTCTTTGATATGCTCCTTAAAGACACATCACATACACTCTGATCTACATCCTCCCTCTTTGAGAAATATGAATCTATTTGGCATGCAGATATTACAATTAGTTCCTTGTCATGCAATTATACAAGATTAGGTACATATATACAGTTATGTCTATGTTACCATGTATTTCACACTGGGCCTGGATATTTGACCATATTGTCTGACATAAAACTGGGAATTGAGTTTAGTAATTGGAGCTCTCTCTACAGAATGTTCAACCTTGGAAGTATTTGGAACATTTTCAGGAATAGATGTAGAGGCTGAAACACACTCTGGGATGGGAACAGCATCGGAATTGCTCTGAGATCTAGAGCATGCATCACATGAACAATGCTGCAATAATAATTCTGGTACAGGAAGAAGATATCTGCGATTTCTCTTGTACTCCACACCCTCAGATTCTACAGGGTAGGATCTCGGCTCGGCACATATGCCTGTACCTTGACCAATCCAGTCGAAATCTTTCACCGTTTGCATTCTCACTGTCTCTGCTTCCTTCAACGGATGAAGAAATCTGCTCAGTTTATCACAACTGGACTTCTGGATAGAACGCTTCTTGAAAAATTGAGCCTTGATGGTTTTGTTGTTCTTAGCTTTAGGCCTCAATAAACTGGAACTAATAGGTAGCATCATTCTGGTTTGCCTGGATAGAAGTCTTTGAGCAGGTGAGGCAAGTATATCATCACAGAGCATGTTTCTGAGATTAAGTTAAAAAAAACATAAGTATTGTCATGCTTTAACCTTTTAGGTAATTGCCTTGCACTCTGCACTGCACGTGCAGCTAAACCATTTGACTGCGGATATTCAGGACTGCTGGTAACATATACAAAGTCCCATTCTCCTGCAAATTTCTGAAACAACTGACTAGTAAATTGAGTACCATTGTCAGAAATAACTTTGTGTGGACTATCATGGACCGAGAAATAATGTTTCAATTTGGTAATACAATAGTGGATGTTACATTAGGTAGCAAATCAATCTCAAACCAGTTTGAATAAGTGTCTACCAATGCTAAGTAGTGTTGATTGTCCCACTCGAAAATTTCAGTAGTTCAGGAACTGGACTTAGAAGAGGTGGTTCTCTTTGCAAATGCAGTCTAGTACTATTGTATACTGAACAAGAAGAAAGTACTTTATCAATGTCTTTCAGTAATTAAGACCAAAATGCTAATTCTCTCACTCTTCTCTTAGTGGATGCAGACCCTGGGTGACCACGATGCAAAATCTGGATATATTCTTGTTGTAAGGAAGCATAAACAACTTTAGGACCTTTGAAGATAATGCCATCTTCCATCAACATTTCATCTCTGTAGGGAAAATAGGCTTTCACTTCATGTGGTACACTAGATTGCTTTAACGGCCATCCAACATTAATGTAGTGTAGCTTTTTTCAAAATTGGATCAGTCTTTGTGTGATCTCTCAACTCATCAAGCCTAGTGGTGGAAACATTATACACTGCCATCATGTCAAAGTCAAAATTCTCTGTGTCAAGCTGTTCTGTCATATTTCTGGGAAATCTGGATAAGGTATCAACCAGATAGAGCACTTTGCCTTTTGTATAGGCCATTTTGAAGTTGTACTTTTGCAATTTGAGCATCATTCTTTGTAATCACGCTGAAGCTAAATGCATAGCCTTCTTTAGAATAGTGACTAGAAGTTGGTGGTCAGTTTCAATATGAATAGTTCAACCATAAATATAATCATGAAACTTGGAACATGCAAATACTATTACCAAAAGTTCTTTCTCAATCTGAGCATATCGCATCTCAGTTTGGGTAAGTGTTCTAGATGCATAAGCTAGTGGTCTGCCCTCTTGAAGTATAACTGTGCCAAGACCAGATTTTGAAGCATCACAGTAAACAGTGACTGGTTTATTCACATCATGCTATCTTAGTATAGATGGGGTGGCAGTTTTCTGCTTAAGGTCTTCAAATGCCTTCTGGTGTTGTTCTAACCATGATCATGCAACATTTTTGCGCATTAGCTCTCTTAAAGGTGTTGTCAACTCACTGAAGTCTGGTATAAACTTGCCTAAATAGTTGACCATGGCTAGGAAATGCTGAAGAGCTTGAATATTATCCGGTGCTAACATCTCAAGAATAGCTACTTGCTTGGGGGTCTATATTAAATCAGCGAACACTTAAAAAAGCAAACGCTGATTTATCATCCCCATGTAAGCAAAGTTTACAATCCCAAATGCTTGGAACATTGATTTTTTTTCCCAGGGGAAAAAATTGCTGTTCCACAAAAAAAAATAAATAAATAAAAACTTCAAAACATTAAATGCCCACCACACTCCCCTACTTAAATATATCAACTCTGAGATCGCACTACAGTGAGGGAAAAAGTAATGGAGGCAGCCAAGTGATTTCTTTCTCAGGGAAAGAAACTGCTTATAT
The DNA here is from genome assembly GCF_019279795.1 of Protopterus annectens. Classification (NCBI taxonomy): domain Eukaryota; kingdom Metazoa; phylum Chordata; order Ceratodontiformes; family Protopteridae; genus Protopterus; species Protopterus annectens. Next base: position 32,581,619 of record NC_056733.1, on the reverse strand, counting down.
GCCGTTTCACTATTTTGTTGTTTCGTGCTTTCAAGTTCGATCAAGGTGCATTCGAAGGTTTGCATCTTTGATTATATAATAGGAACCCTTGCTTGGTTGGGTCTGGTCTCAACCCAGTACTGGTAAACAAATGACCTACATATGTAACTTTTGGAAGTCTGAATTTGCACTTCAGAGGATTGACCTTCAAGTTTACTTCATGTGCTCTGTCTAGAACTTTCTTTAGGCTTCTGCCATGCTCTGCTTCACCATTGTCTCCAACCAATAAATCATCTACTATTATGGCACAAGGATAACCCCCAAAAATTTGCTCCATTGCACCCTGAAAGACTTCACTTGCAGAATTTATTCCAAATGGCATCCTTAGGAGTCTGTATCTGCCAAACGGAGTACTAAAAGTGGTTAGTAATGAGGATTTGTGATCAAGCATCACTTGCCAAAATGAACTCTTTGCATCCAAGACAGAAAAAGCAGTAGCATTCAGTATTAGAGCTGCAACCTCTTTAACTGTGCCCATCGGAAGATACAGTCTCTTCAATGCTTTGCTCAAATCTCTTGGGTCAATACATATTCTGATTTCTTCTGAGCCTTTTTTGTGAGCTGCTACCATAGACGACACCCATTCAGTTGTCTCTGTAACTGGACAAATTACACCTTGCCATACCATTTTATCTAGCTGAGCCTTAACTTTATCTTGCATAACTATCAGAACTCTTCTTACTGGTCTGACTACTGGAGTGACCTCTAGGCCTAACTTCATTGAATACACAACTGGAAGTTTGCCCAACTTGTCATCATAAACATCAGCATACTCTGAGAAAATGGCTTCAGAAAAATTGGAACTAGGATATGTACTTATGTGATGAACTTCCTTGGTAAAAGAAAGCAGATTCATTCTCAAGTTATTGTTGAGACCCAATAAAGACTGTACTGGTCTTTGGACTACATAGAATAACAAGCTGTAACAGTTCTTGGCCAAATAACATGCAAGCATCACTGAAACTTCGGTTTGAATTTCTTCACCTCCATAAGCAACAATCTTCACACGTCTAGCCACATTGAGTTGCTCATTAGTTCTCACTTTAGCAAATGTGTCTGCCGATATAACATTACACTTTGAATCAGTGTCTACTTTAAGCTCTGTGGATATACCATTGATCCAGACTACACACAACACTTCACTTTTGCCAATAAATTCACTGCATCAACTCTCTCACTGATACACCATCTACTCAGAAAGCAGAATTGCAGTCTACTTGACCAACTTGCTTTTTTGTGTGACCTTTCTTTATAACTGTGTGGGGTTTACTTGGTTTACTTGATTTGCAAAACTTTTGAAAATGGTTTCACTTTTTACACTTGTGACATTGCTGACCAAATGATAAGCACTTCTCTCTTTTAGACTCATGATTGGCACCACAATTGCGACAGTTAACAATAAAGCTAGACTTGAGTTTTATTGATTCATGTTTGTACTGCACTGAAGAATGTGCTCCTTTAACTGAACTAGTCTTAGAACTTGCTGGAAAGCTACATCGTCTCCCTGGTGAGCTAGCAGGGGCTGTGGCTGCCATGTGCTTAGGCCTACTTCTGTTAACAATGTGTTGCATGCTATCTACATTTGCTCTGGAGTCTGCTGAAATCATACTCTTGTCACGTATAAACATACTTGTGTGTTTTTCTGTCACTTCATGAATCTGACAAATCTCAATAGCTTTACTCAATGTTAAATCACTGTCACAAAGCAAAATCTTTCTCACAGCAGCACTATTAATACCACACATGAGCCTGTCCTTTATTAACTCATCTTTTAAGTCACCAAACTGACACGTTTTGGCTTTGTTTCTCAGGTCAGTTATATAAGCTGCAAATGTTTTCCCTGGATTCTGATCTCTTGTGTAAAACAAATGCCTCCCTAATGTAATATTCGTTTGGGGGTTACACATTTCTCTGAACTTGCACTTCAAACACTCATGGCCTTTCCTTGATTCAGCCTGTACAACAATATGATGATTTTCAGCTTCTCCCTCATATACTACTTTTGCATACACAAATGAACGCTCTCTTTCTATGGCCTCTGACCCAGCTAGGTTTAGCAAAATGAATGCCCTGATTTGTGAATCTTTATCTGAATATGCTGCTGGTATAAAAATACCCTTGCTCAAATATTCTCCAATTTTCTGCAATATCCCGATCAAATACAAGGGGTAAGCGCTTTTGAAATCTGTCTGTCATATTAACACATACTAGTGAAGGGTTTTGCAAATAAACATGAACACATACACATACACATATGCCAGAAATCTATGCCAGTATTTGCAACTTTGCCCAGTAGCACTGTAAGCCTTTGTGTAACTGAACTTTGTGAAATAAGTCTTTCAAATAACTGCATGATGTGAATGAACTGGGCAAGAGAAACTCAGAGTCAATAAAATTTCAAAGTAATTCCACTTTGCGAATAAACTGTACACAGTACACTGAAATTTCCCCAGAATGGCAGTACCTTATTAGGCAATTCTTTACAGTGCAAGAAACACTCTGTAATGGCTGCACTTTGTGAATAGACACACCCAGCACAAGAAACTTTTCAAAATGGCTATACTTTAACTGTACTTCATGAAATGTTTGCACCTTGCAAACATATAAACTCTTCAGAATACATGCACAGTAACAGCCACACACTGTAAGCACTTTTACACACTTTCAGATACTTCAAATAACTCTAGTTATGCCCTTGATACAATACAAAGTCATAGTTATGTCAAAACACAGCACTTTGCCAAAACATGCAGTTGCTTTGCTTTATTTATGCTTGCTGTGCCCTTTTTCCCCTTATTATATTCATTTTGCTTGTTTAATCTCTTTTCATGCCCATCATACTTTTCTTGTGCTTGTTTTACTCTAAACATGCCTGTTTTGCCTCAAAGATGCTTGTTTTACTTTGAACATACTCGTTTTGCTTCTAATAATCATTTTGTCAAATATCTAAATTTTAAACAATTTTCCTTAGTTAATAAACCTTTTGTGCCTCCTGCTTGTCCTCCTGCTTGTTTAACAATGCAGTTTGTGCCCTTGTAATGCTCCACTTTATTTTTTTGCAAATAAGCAGTTTGTGTGAATTCTCATTACCTTTGAGTCTTTTCTGACTCTTTTTCATGCTGGTTTCTCTTAGTTTACCTTCACTGTCATCTCTGTACCTCATGGCTCTGAATATCATTCTCTGGAATCCCAGTTCTGACACCATGTCACTCTCCTATTTAGGACACAATGGAAGAGTCTTTGTGGGATCTGTTCAAGCAACTTTATTATATACAAACACATCATGATAGAAGTTTATTGACTTTAACTTAAGTAACTTATATACAAACTAACTACTGCAATCATACATGCTCACTCTTTGGCTGTGTTCTCAAAATGGCACTAGGAATAGCACGTGCAAGGTATTCATATGTGCATGCTCAGTCCTTGACATGCTTCTTAAAGACAAAGTACATACACTCTGATCTACAACAACTAAGAGCCATAATGAGATACACTTATAAGAATTTAGTTTTTAAAGACATTATTAAGAGAACTGATTTTGTAAATTGTTTCCTCCAAGTTATATGCACAAGATGATGGTGGTTATTTATCACCAGAATTTATATTATGTAAATCTACATAATCAGTTCCACATTCAAATGTATTAAATGGTAGTAAACTGCCCTTGGGGTGATGCTCAAATTTTTTTAATTAGATAAATAGAAAAGAAGACTTTTCCACAAATTCAGGACAACAACAAGCAATAGTATTTAGAGTGAGCTTAACAAAATTACAAAGAATTTTAAATATCACTTAGCTAATACAAAAATCTGTGAAACAAATTTATCAAAGTCTTATGTTAATAAGAAAGACTTTTACAAATGTATAAATTTATCTTATGATAATAATTTGTCATTTATATCTATTGATGGTAACATCTGATCCTTTAAAGATTGCATATGAATTCAATAAGTTTTCTTTTAAGAATACATTAATAAGAATTGTCATGTTATACCAGAATTGATGTTTACATCAGACATTACTTGTCCAGTTATAAGCTTTGAGTTAATATCAGCGGTGCTACATAAAACAGGAAATAAGCTTTCAATGGGCCCATATTAAATTACAGCTATGTTAGCACATGAAATAAGAGATAAACTTATATCTGTACTTACATCCTATATATAATGCTCTGCTACAAAACTGTATTATCCCTTCAATTTGGAAAAAGTCTGTGGTATCACCAATTTATAAAAAAGTGAGGAAATGGAGTTGGCTAATTACAAGCCTATTACGTTAACATCAATTATTTGTAAAAGTTTTGAAAGATCACTATTGAGATTGTTAACTGACCCAAAATAATCTTTTAAGAAATTTTGATATGTTATGAACATGGATTTACTTACTGGAGGTCTACATTCACCAATTTAGTGGAATGTTATGACCATCTAACTTTAGTCTTTGATGAAGCATTATCTATTGGAGGTAATTTTATCGTCATAGCCAAGGCTTTCAATATAATTTCTCGTGATTCTATAAAATAAACATTAAAGCTTTACTAGTTTTACTTATTCATGATCAATTGAATAATTTCTTGACTTACTCAACAGACTAATTATGTTTCAAGAAAAGGAAAATATTCAGATTACCTTCCTATTTATTCTGGTACACCACATGGCTCTGTACAAGGTCCTTACTTATTTAATCTTGTACTATCAACTAGTCCTGTCAGTAATTAGTTCTGGCAAGCAAAATGTGCAGACAGTTGTAAATTTGGATTTATCTTGAGATGCGATGTGTCATATGAATTAAGTAATTTTCAAATTCAGTTTAGTTTATGGGCTAATGAAGTAAATTTGAATTTCAGCTGTAATAAATGTAAAGTTATGTTCTTTGGTAAACATAGACTTTTATCTGAAATATCACAAAATGGTGTTACACTACATAGAGTTACTGAGTACAAAGATTTAGGCATTCTAGTCTTATCAGATTTTTTCTTTTATTTACATGTTTTAAGTATAAGGAACAAGCTTTTTCCTATTGGGTCACATGTTTAAGTGCTTGATTTAAGAAATGAACTTAGTCTATTACATGTTATGCATATTTGCCCTACATTGGAATATAATAACACATTTTGCATATACAATATGAATCAGCTTCACTTGATTGAATCTGTTCAATGGAAATTTGCTAAAAGGATCCCTTCTCTTAAGCAACATACTTACAAGGAAAGATATCAGTTATTACATTTATATTCTCTTCACTATGGATATATTAGAGACAAGGTTATAATTGCATACAGGATCTTTCATGATAAAATATTATGCACATCTTATAATAATTCCTTTTCTAATAATATTCCTAAATATAGGTATGATTGTATGCATTTTATTACACGTAAGTGTAGGACTTCTTTAAGACATAATTATATTACTCAAATTATGGAATCAGATTCCTTGTCATTTCAAGTTATCTTCAGATTTTAAAAGTTTTAAAACTAATTTTGCTAAATATATAGGAGATAATAATGTCTTTGATCCTGAATTTAATGAGGTAGGCCATTTCGCCTAAACACTGAAGGAACACTATTGGAACCTATGAGACTGTATGAGAACTTATGAGCCTCATATTCACAGAAGACTGTTTGTGGATCACATGTAATACAACATGGTGCTGCACTGTGACATTATTGCATGCCCTACTGCTGCATCGTGGCACTAAGGATTAATATGGAACTGCACCATGGTGCTACAGGCATATACGAGACCTATGCATTAGCATACTGGTCACTGTGATATGCATGATGAACACTGTCATGCTTGAGTAGTACAATGCTGTATGGCAGTGATTCAGAAGCAGTGGTGCATAGTGGCTTCATTAGCATAATTTGCCATTCTTAGCATGACATAACACATATGCTCTGTGGAATGGAGTAATTCTAGTAAAGATTCTGTAGACTTGGAGATTTACAGTGTTTGCAAAAGAAATCTGCTCTATAAAGTACCTCAGCTAAAAAAAAATCATTGTGGTGGATGTTAGTTGCATTGAGGCAGAATACATGGTGTACATGTAATTGTGAAATCAGGTCACTAGCATGGCACTCCAGCATCTGCCTGTGGCTGTGGGCAGTGCCAACCCTCTGCAATAAAAATCTTGTAAAGGGCATGCAGCGGTTTGACTTTCCAAGTCCATATGTTAAGCTATAGCTATAGTATATAGTTGAGGGGAGGCTGTGCATGACAATAACTGTGGCCAATAAACAGGAACATAAAGGAGAGGCTGTGGCTGTAGCAAGAGTATGGAAATGGGGGAAGGGGAGCCTGTGCATACCACTAACTGTGGCCAATAAATAAGAACATAGAGTGGAAGGCTGTGGCTGTAGTAAGAGTATGGACATGGGGGGAGGGGAGCCTGTGCATACCACTAACTGTGGCCAATAAATAAGAACATAACATGGGAGGCTGTGGCTGTAGCAAGAGTATGGAAATGGGGGGGGGCTGTGCACAGCACTAACTGTGGCCAATAAACAGGCACATACAGAGGGAGGCTGTGGTTGTAGCTACAGTATGGAAATGTGGGAGAGGGAGCTCATGCATTAACTGTGGCTGATAAACAGGCGCATAATAGGGGAGGCTTTGGTCATATGGATGAGCATCTCACAACATACCACATGCACTCACAGACTGACATGTTTCACACATAGATGGACATATATTGAAATGGCCACACAAGGAAGGCAATGCATGGAAAAGTTCACTACCCAAGAAAATGACATGCTACTGCAAGTCCTCTGCACCCATGACATGTGCCTCAGGGGCGTTATCAGTACCAATTTTGGTAGGGACTGGTGCAGGACATGAATGATGTGCATGACTATAATAGGTCTCTATAAGATGTTTGATGAAAGGTTACTAATATGATACCTCATAAAGGGGAAAGGCACAGAACATTGTGGCAGACAAGTTCAATAAGGAGAGCAGACCACCAGTAATGATGTGGTTTACTGAGGCAGAGGAATTATTGGGTTCACTTTCTGGCAAAAGGGGCAGCCTCTTATATCTTGCAGAGGGTTTAATGTTGAAGCTGGACTGGAACCAACTACCTGTGTGTCAGTCTGGGTAGCAGCAGCTTAGTAATGTCTACTACAGCACAGTATAGCACACTCAACTGCATGTTTTGTAGGGAAGGACTGACCAAAGCTAATATGTATCTGTCCTTACAAGGACCTCTGGTCTGCAGCTGCAACAAATTGTACAGTAAGGTATGTCTGTCTACATATGCTATGACTATATTTAATGGGTAGTACTGTACATACCACAAGGTATTCTTGGGGCACATGTATTTAGGCAGACAGTGATGCCAAATGTGTTTGATTCACAGGTTCCACTGACATAATGTCCAGCTCAACAGATCAAGATAGATTCATTGTCAGTAGGGCATTTATAGCTGACAATGATGGCAACATGCAAGTGGTACAGGCTAATGATTTAGAGGGACTGTCTGCAACACTAGACAGGGACAGGTCACTCACATCCACCTTTACACTGGCATCTGCAGTGGCACATCCTGAAGAAACAGCCTCATCAGGGAATGATGGACATCTTCTACCAGGCAGTTCTTATCTAGTTCCATTTGTATCTGCAGTGCACACAGCATCTGAAAAGCATACTGACTTTGAGGTGTGCATATCCAGGAAAGTGATCAGACATGGGAGGAGGGGATTAAGCATCACAATGACATCAGGACCATCTCTGATATGGTTCTGACAACTGGCATTAACTACTGAAGCAAGTCAGTGATCAGACACAATCAACTGCTATGCACAGCATTGTGGATATGGTATATGTGCTCAGTGGCTTGCAGGACAACATGCACCAACTGCACAATGATACACAAAGTAGGAGTAGGGAGTACACAATGCTGTGTTGAGGTCATTGCTGCAAGTGTTGCCTTCATATGTGGTTCCATGAGACTGCTTGCAATCACCATGTGATTTACCTTCACAAGGGTCCAGGTACAGCAATACAGGCAACAGACCATCCCAAGTCAGGCTATAAATCTGTTTGTGAGACAAAATCCCTGCCAACAGTGGGCTTTCCACCACTTGGCTATAGGCAATCCTCTCCATGAGCAATGGTGCTTATCTGGCCGAGCACCTTGACTGCCTCACTAAGGTACATGCACACTTTCCCATAGATCCATCCATTCTCTTTTGCACATAGACACACAAACTGCCATCTCTGGTTGTGAGTGAGGGCAAGTTCATCTGCAATGATGCTTATCAAGGTCAAAACATGATATGCCTTGTCAGGGCTCACACTCACAAACCCACAGTTCTACACCTTTTTTGCCATGGACAACATCAAGCTGCAGCACCATAGGCCAGTGCAGTGGATATAATCAATGGTCTTATTGTGGCAGCTTGCCCCGACCAATGGGGAGGAGTCCACTAAATTCCCACAACCTCTCAGAGTATGTGGCTACTATGAGCATCTCTCTTGACTCAACCCAATCTCATAGTGTTGTAGTTACTTCTTGCTGCATCTTCCCAAGTGTGCAAGTGAGGACCACTGTCCCTTGCCCATCCCTAATCTGTGTGGGTATGATTATATCTGATGCACAGCATGGCCAGTACATATGCATAGCCTGGATGCAATAACACATACATCATTTTACTGTGCATTGTCTGTGTCATGGTTTATTGTTGGAGACAAGATGCTGCTTCCTTGCAAGGGCTGTAATGTATTGTGCTTGCCTGTGTTTCAGCTGTGGTACTGCTGGTGCATGTTTCTCTTCTAACTGTCTGCTCTGTCATTTTCTGCTTCTAGAATTGGTATGTATGAACTTCTCATGATGTGATGCCACACTGATGTTTACAGATCCATGTTGAAGTATATGGTACAAGGAACAGAAATCTTGATGTAGACGTCTAGACTGTATTACAGGGCACCCACTAGTTTTCTAGGTAATGGAAGTGTCCTTTCAGTAGGCAGAATAGCTACTCTGCAATATTTAACATTTCCACGTGTGTTGCATTATAGGCCATTCCCTGCATGGCATGGAGGTTGCAGATGGGGTTCATCAAACAAGGATCTAGGGTATATCTGGCATCACCTGCAACACACAATAAAAAGCATACTTTATGTGCCCTATTTTCTGCTTGCATGGTACCTATGTGTATAGACCTATCTATCTAACATGTAGGGGCACTTTCTAACCAGATGCCCCTGTAGCGAAGACTCTCACAGGAAACTCTGGTAGAGGTCAGATGTGTGCCAAATGTGTGAATCATGGGAACTGCCTAGGTGTTGCAAAGACAAACAATAGATAATAACTTAGACATTACAGACCACCTGGCTGCACCCTTTGGGTAGCAACCATCCAGGCTAATTACCATGTTGTTAATATGCCCCTAAGAGTTGACCTAGTGGTCAGGGATCTGGGTTATGCATGTATACAGTAGCCTTACCTTCCACCACCATGTGGTGCAACTTATAAATAAGGGCATGGCATCTAGATCCAAACAGGTCATTATCCCACTACACTCTGCCCTTATCAGACCAATCATAGAGTGCAATACTCCCTTTGGTATGTACCTGACTAGGCATATGCAGCAACTAGAGTGACCTCAGAGGTTCCTTGCAAAAAGAATACAAGGCATAACAAACCTGCCTTATACAGAGCACCTTAAAGCCCTGTCTCTCTACTCAGTCTCCTATAGATTGCTGAAGGTTTACAAGGCATCCACAAACCCCACACTTATGAATCTCCTACACATTCATAAGTCAAAGTGTACTAGAAATACAAAATCTAAGGACCTGAATTTTGTTTCTGACTTAAACCGAGCATGTTGGAGAGACAGATATATGTCCCAGAGACTGTCCCTCCTGTGGAACAAGCTTCCCATTCATGTGAAGCTGAGTTTGTCTATCACCCAGTTAAAGCACAGCCTAGACCAGTGGATGGCAAATTGAAAATTTACAGTGGACCTGGCACCCATGTCTCATATGGACAGAGGTAGCTTATAAATGCTTGGCTCTCAAAGTCCTTTTTGGAAACAGGACATCATTATTCTTTTGGGAAAACTTGGCTAGGCTTAGAAAGGACCCTCCTGGGTTGTTAGCTTGATAACAATCTATGAATCTATGAGAGAATGTCCTTCTTGTTGCTGTATTGCAGGACCTCTGGACCAGGGAAGGCCTGGATGGCAATGAGTATTCAATCTATGTCTGCCAAGACATCAGGCAAGCAGGAGATGTCATCATATGTCAGTACAATGCTCTTTCTCTTCTCAGCTGGCCATGGGTACCAGATATGTGCCTCCATGTACTATAGCATAATGTTTAGGAACTAGTCTAGGATTCATGAATTTTATATCTATAACGTCCTTAATTTGTTCATAGTAGGTCCCAGCTATAATAGTTGAAGCTAGACATACTTTGGTATCTGCAGGAAAGGGCATACCATACAGCACCCTTGATTCTGCCTATGGATGACACAGTTTGATTAGGTCCCTGTTTACATGGAAATGAGCAACAATATGTTGGTCTCTGAGCTGGTGTTATGTCAGGTGCTGTCTACACACCTCTGTTGCTGCAGGTGGCCATGATGTACATTGGCTCTATTGGTTGCAGATAACACTGTTTGCTGAGCTACTGCTTCTACTAATCCCATCATAGCACTTACTTTGCACACATTGTGTGGCTCATTTGCCTGGTGGTCCTCATTTCCATGTCATTATGCAGTTATTCACATGCACTGTATACTATGCTATTTTGTCCCTTGCATGACCATGCTGTGCCTAACAATCATCCATAGTATTCTTGTTTCTGCTCTCCATGCTAATTTGCATTATGTAATATGCTAACCGACTGTGAATCCCAGCCAGTGCTCTCAATGTGTTCCAAAATTATGGGTCAGAAGAGATTGTCACATGTTCTTGCAAAAAACAGATTCTTTCCTCTGACTATTAATAATGACTTTGTCACCTTTGAGAAGTAGTTCATGCACATATATCCATTCATTTTGATAGGGATAGTAAAATGAATACTTTTAATAAGTGAAGATACTGCCATTCATTATAACAGCTTTCTAGCTGTTGCATATCCACATTTTCATTAGTAAATTGCTTAAGTTCAGCTAACAGCTGAGCAAACATAAGCTAATGTGAAGTTACTCACAATGCTTCCAAGCCATATTACAAAGGCAAGTAACCTTTACAAAGTGTACCAGCTGACTGCACTCACTTTCCAAGTTCATATTGCACTTTAAGATCATATTTTACAGATTTAACAGCAACAATTGTAAGCTAGCTAGAGCTTTATACAAAGATTTCTTGAAAATACTTTACAGTGGATTGTGATCAGATTCTATAGTAACAGTTTTACCATAAATGCAATATTTCTTTCTCTCTTTGCACATATTTTGTGTGTGCTTCAGTCAAAGCTCTAGATATGTATGCAGTTGGTCAGTACTCTGTAAAAGAACTGCATTCAAACCTAGTTTACTAGCATCAACCCATGGAGCAACTGCTCAAGAGATATAAAACATCACTGCGGTGGTGGTGCTGCAGTAGCATTGTCGCCTCACAGTATGACGTTGTCCTGTTCGATTCTCAGCTAAAGCGTCTTCTGTGTGGAGACATGCGTGAATGGGCGTACTTTCATTGAAGGCTGTGCATCAGGGCTGGTAACTCGGTGCGTAAAATTCTACTGCCAATCATTAGCGGACCGGAGTTCCGCTGTGGCGACCCCTAACCGGGAAAAGCCGAAAGATACAACCAGGATGAAGGTTTTCTAATGTGCCTTTTTAATATTTCAAAGCTCTTGTCTTCCTCTGATGATGAAAGCCACTCTACATCATGCTTCAGTCCCTACCTAAGTGGCTCAGGTATATCTGAAAGGTTAGAAATAAAAACTGAAAGAAATTGAGCCATTGTGAAGAATTGCATAAGACCAGATTTGCTTTGCAGCTTCTGCATATTAAGTATAGCATTAATGTAAACATCTGATCTAAAGTTATTGAGAAGAGAGACATCCATCTGATAGTTTTCTTTGCTAAGGCTATAACGTAGTTTTATTAGTCTCTCATTATGCTATTGCTTAGCAGCACCTCGTATAAGTAAAACATTCATGTTGCTCTCGTTACCGTTTAGACCTTTGATTAATTAAGCTGCAGTTCTCTAAAACATTTTACGTTGGTGATATATCAAAATGTAACCATAGGAATTTAGCTTCCTTAGTAGCCTAATTTGGCAATGTTCCCTCTGATTCATATGTTTAAATTTTTTAGATCAATACATATAGTTATTCAGTTTGGCTTCACTATATTCATCAAGATACTTTAGCTAATTCCCAGAAAATATCTCTTAACTGAAATATGTCCTACTTTCTAAATTAAAGAGACCACAACAAAGGAAGTACAAGACCTCTTGAAGAAGATTAATAAAAATCAAGAGGCAGATTTAGTCAGCTGCAACTTGATTGGCTATCAATGACTTCTCCACTAATAGTAATAGGTAAACTGCTAACCTACATCCTGAGTCTCAGATTAATACCCAGAATTGTCCCACACTCCATCAGATATGCAACAAGTATATCCTTACCCAAAGTTGTTTCTCCAGCCTCTCTTTAAGATTACAGACTGATTGTAAACCTATCCCCCTTAACAAAGGTATTTGAAAGTTGATTTATAATCAAATAGATGACTACATAAACAAATATAGACTATTATCTGATGCACAACATGATTCCCTTAAATGTTCTGGCAGCCTAATAGTGCTATATGTGCAATCTGACACAATTTACAACATAAATGACAGCCTCTTTACTGTGGGTGTTTTTGTAAACATGGCCCGAGGTTATGAATCATTCACTCACTCTTAATAGCTAAACTTGAAAAACTTAACCTTAGAGCAAATAATGTTTCATTGCTGAGAAACTACCTGAGACAATTACTTATTCCAAGCTAACACTGACTCAGCTACATCAGAGAATGGTATCTTTAGTTCTTCTATCTTTTCTCTAAGAATAATCTATCCATCACCCTTTTATCCCACTTTTGCACATGGTATTGGGGTGTCACATCAGCAGTGACTATCATTTAGACTCAGTTATCATGCAGCCAGGTTGCTAGCTCTGCTGGTTACCCATATGGGTGAAAGTACCCATGTTGGGGTATGCTTGTATCTAGGGGAGGGTGTAGGATGTGCGTCTGGTGATGTGGGCACTCATGTCAGCACCAGTGTGTAGAGTTAGAGGTACAAAAAGTAAACACTTCTGCAGTCTGTGTCCTGATTGATACAGGCTGCTAACTGGGGAAAGGGGTTCACCATGTTATGCATGTGGGGACAAGGCTGTTGCATGATTGCCATTGGGCCTCACATTTGGATAAAAGACTTACCAAAACAATGAGATGAGGACACCCTTACTCCACAGCAAGTACTTGGATAGAGGTTAAGTACACTTGAGGGCATACAGCACCATCACAACTGCCTGGGTGATAGCATCTTCTGATAGATGTTACCGCCATACTAAGGAATGTCTGATACAGGGGAAGGGATGGGCTGAAGTTCTATTGTGGGAGGCTCAATGGTCAGCAGGCATGGGGTAAAAAGCACATATAAAAAATCATGTTGCTTGTCTTAAAACATTGATGAAATCTACTGTTCAAACATAAAAGCAGTTAAGTGACTATATACTCATAGGTTCATAGGTTGGTACTAGGCTATAGGCTCTAAGGCCTATGCAAGCTTAGCCATAACAATTCCCTGGATATTTCTTCCCACAATATTTACTTCTCTGGGCCCCTGTCTAGCAGGGTGACTGACATGATCCCCGGGGTGAATTTCCTATCTCCCATCCAATCATCAAGGTTCCTTTTGAAGAGGGCCAATGAGGCGCTCTGCTTGACATGTATGGGCAGTCTATTCCAGAGTATGGGGCGTCTCTGGGTCAGGAACATAACCCTCCAGTATGTTTTATTCATTGAGATGCTAAGGTTTAGATCCCTGGAGCGTGTGATTCTGAGGGATTGGGATTTCTTTAAGTGGAGCATATCCAACAGCTCAGGGTTTGACATGGCCTTGTATGTTAAGCAGAGATTGCCTCTGAGTAGATGATATGCCACAGAGTATAGCTGGAGTTTTTTTAGACGGTCAGCATATGGCATCTGCTTTAGGCCTGTGATTCTTTTAGTGAGGTATTTCTGTGGCCTTTCCAGCTGTTGCAGATGTTTTGTGAGGTACATACCAAACAGGGCATTATACTCTATAATGGGTCTAATGAAGGATGAGTACAGTGGGACAATGACCTCCTTTTTTCTGGATGAAAACCCCTTAGTGATGAGGTGTGCCACATAGAAGGATTTCCTGGCTGTTGTGGTGATGTGGTTATCGAAAGTGAGACCACTGTCCACCTGTGTCCCTAAGTCTCTCATCACACTTTCGATGTTTAGTGTCCTGCCACCTATGTGGTAATTCATGGGTACATGTTTTTTTCCAAAGGGGATAGCTGTACATTTCTTGGCATGAAGCTTGAGCCCATGGCTCTGGCACTAGGCATCTGTTTCTGTAAGGCCCTTTTGTAGAATATCCACATCATTTGGGGATTCAATAATGGCTGCCAGTTTGCAGTTATCTGCAAACTTTGTTAGCCAGAGTCCCTTAGTGTTGGCCTGTACTTCAGAGAAGTAGATGCTAAACAAGAGTGGTCCCAGGACTGAACCCTGAGGTACTCCACTTGTCACTTGTCTGGAGCTGGATTTGGAGTCGGCTACTTTTACAGTCTGGGTTCTGTCAGTAAGCCAGTTGACAACCCATTGAGTGACGTAGGGATTTATGCCCAGCTTAGTAAGTTTATCTATGATTCCAGAATGGGGGATGGTGTTGAAGGCCTTGGCGAGGTCCAGATAGGCTGTGTGGGCCGCCTTACCCTCGTCCACAACTCTGGAGACTGATTTGAAGAAGTCAGTCAGATTCAGGAGACAAGATCGGCCCTTCACACACCCAAACTGGGTGGGGTCCAGTGTTTGTAGGTTGCCAATGTCTTTGTTTATAAGTTCCATGATAATGCGTTCCATGCCCTTGCAGATCAGGCTTGTCAGACTGATGGGACAGTAGTTCCTGGGATCCAAGGTGGATCCTCCCTTGTGGAGCGGGATAACTGTAGCTGTGCGCCAATCAGTGGGCACAAAGCCTGAGGTGAGGCTATCTATGATTAAACATGAAACTAAGGTGAGGTGTCAGTTCATTTTGTAGTTCATGTAGTACACAGCCTGGGATGTCATCTGGTCCCATGGATGCTGTATTCTTAGCTTTGGAGAGTGCGGTTTCTACCTGTGTGGCCATGATTATCGGAATTTGGCAATCACTTGGTATTGAGATGGGCCCTTTAGGGGGTGAGAGGGGGGTGAAGTTGGCACTAAATCAATCTGCCAGGATATTGGCAATATCCTTGAGATCAGTATATTTAATGCCATTCTGTTGTAGCTCAGAGCAGATCTGAGCATTGCCATTTAGATTCTTGACATAACTACAGAATGCCTTGTGGTTGTCTTTGGAATGTTTGGCAATTTTATTTTCGTAACTAGCTTTTGAGGATTTTATGACAGATCTCAGCTTCTTACTGAGGCTGGTGAGGGAGTTTTTTGCATTCTGGGATTTTCCTCTTTTCTGCAACAGTTTCTTCCTTCTGTTGTATAGTTTGTTTATAGCAGGGGACCACCAGATTGGCTTCCTTTTTTTGGAGAAGAGCATCTTGGTTCTATTTGGGATGGCACGATTCATGCATGAGTGGATGTGCTCATACAGTGCCTTAGTGTAGGATTCTGCAGTCAAACTTCCAGATCCTGTCTAAGTGGGTGTTGTGAAGTTTGTCACATCTGACTTCAGTAGCATGAAGTTGGCTTTGGAGAAGTTTTTTAAGGAGGTTTCCTTACTGGGGAGTGGGAGTGGGATGTGGATGTCAAGGATGATTTGCTTATGGTCAGACCTGACCAATGAGGGGGTGGCCATTGGTGTGGAGCATCTATCTCCCATGTTGGTAATGACCAGGTCTAGGATATTGGAGCCCCTGGTGGGACAATGGATTAGTTGATCCAGGGCGTTGGAATTTATGAATTCCAAGAACCGTTGGGAAAAGGAGTTGGTACCCGAGTTGTTGTTGTTGTGTCTTTCGGTTTTTCCCGGTTAGGGGTCTCCACAATGGAACTCCGATCTGCTAATGATTGGCAGTAGATTTTTACGTGCCGAGTTGCCGGCCCTGACGCATAATCTTCAATGAAGGTACGCCCATTCACGCATGTCTCCACGCAGAAGACATTCTAGCTGAGAATCGAACAGGACAATGTCTTACTGTGAGGCGACAACACTACTGCAGCACCACCACCGCAGTCTCTAGTTTTCCCAATTAATGGCAGGGTAGCTGAAATCACCCAGTATTAGGGTGAAATCTTTTACTCTGAAATCTTTTAATTATACCAAGCTACTCAAAAGTCACATGCCGCAAAATAGTTTGCTGATTAATTGCATTTTCCAACAATACTGTGTGAAACATTAGCTTGTGCTTTCTGCATATGTTTTACTAAGAAATCATTATCTGACTAATTTTATCATATAACTTGAATAAGTCTATAGAATTATTAGAGAATTGCATACAGTACTATATAAATTTAGTCACAAGTTTAAAGATAATGTGTTTCTCTTGAACAATCAACTGTTCATACCAACATTTGGTTTAAGTGCTTTCTGTCTTTGGATTATGTATGTTTACTGGATCCTCAGACATTTCAGCTTATCTCTGCCCATGTTACACAACACAATGTGAATCCTGAAAGTTACATTTATTTATTTGCTTACTCACCTTTGTCAGATGACTGAGATCCTCACAGAGCCCACAAATCAGGTTATAAGAATTGCACTGCCTTTTCTCCTGCAATCAGCTTTATTTTTATGTTTGTTTCTAGGTGTCATCTCGGATTGCTGCATGATATTGTTTTTATTTTTGTCTATAAGATTTTTTATCATGATCATGTCTACATTTATTATTCAAATTCTCAACTCTTTTTAACTTTTAACTGAGTGCTATGAATTTCACTCACAGTGCATAAAAAATATATGTAATCACATCTGTCTAGCCAGCTCCATGATGGAGACAGATAAAGACCTGACTGCAATGCAAATTATTCCAGTTCAAATAGTGGCTTATGCAACTGTAAGAGCTGGCAATGTAGGATGGGAGTGAGTGGCCTGTGGGCATATACTGCAATGGTGCAGATGCATGAACTGTTTAGATTTAGCATACAAAGCACACTCCCCCGGGTGAAAGTGTACAAGCTGAGCTCAGTGAACTGACAAGCAAGAGTTGTTCCACTCAGGAGGGGTGGGCAGCTCTGCAGAACCACCAAGTAGGCCTGCTCCCTACAGACCCATTCATATCACTGGGGGAATGAATGGACTGATAGGGCTTCTAGAGAAGGGAAGCATAGGTCACATGGCTTTAATCTAACATGGAAATGCCTGGCTGTCACCTCCATGGAATGAATGGTTCTAATAGGTGTTGGTAGGGGAATCATCAGCTGAGGTTCTGTGGTGAAACAAGCAAAAAAAGAAATAACATCCACCAGAACATTATTTTCAAATATTCATATGTTTGCAGAATGCTGTTGTAAAGGAATAAAGTGCAACTAATAATAGATTTATTCTTCTAAGAGTGTTGAAAGATACCAGTGTGACCTAGTTCGGGCAGTTCATTGTGCAGCACTTTCAGAGTTGCAAATTCTATGACTAAAGGTCAATAGTGTTTTATCATCTCTTGCTAACACTTGTTATAAATAAGCTTAATAATGCCAAAACCACACACAACAATAGACAAATCCAACAATCGGCGGTTGAGGAAAGAAACAGCCAGTGTCAACAAGTGTGTTCAGGTTGTCACCAACAGTGTTCACAAAACCACTTCAAAAAACCAACGAAGACAAATACCAGCACCAATACTTTAATATTTACTTAAATAATAACCTAAAATACAATACTTCAATCAACATACAAATCCACAACACTGTTTAAATAATTCTAAATAAAATACAAATGTTCAATCAAAAATTAAAGAAGTAATAGTTAAAAAAACTAGTTAAAAAATCTTTTTCAAAACAATATATATAATATTTTTATTTTTTTTTTTTTTAAATTTAATAATGGTTAATGTTAATGGTGAAATTCAAACCTGAACCTTTTTGATTTGCCATAAGGTCTCCTAAGGTCTCCACAACATATTTTTTGAAAATCACCCCCTCTCAAACTGGACACAAATTTACTTAATGCCCATTCTCCATTCAGTTGTACTTCTGTGTTTGGACATCTTGAATAGAGCAGTAAGGGGGTCCAGGAATGCCTTCAACTCCATGCTGTTTATTAAATCAGTACTTTAGACCTTTCTGACATTGTATCTTTAAAATATTTTCCTCCTTTAGTCAACAGCTATGGTTGTGTAAATTTATATCATATTAGAAAAGTTATTTTTTTCCTTTTTACATTCATCTGCCTCAGGCTGCAAAATGTCATGCACATCTGAAACTTTAACACCATTGATGAGAATCATGTGCAAACGTGAATATTTCTCTCTAGCCAATCTTACACACACACACACACACACACACACACACACACACACATATATATATATATATATATACTTATGGTATATTTCTTATCGTTGGCATTGTATACCAGCATCATTTCAAAGTCCTTAATATTCTCTCTTACAAGTGTCCTCACACACCTCTGTGTAAAATTGCAGTTATTTTTAATGTTAGGGAAAGTGAGCTTGTTCTCAAAGTACATACATTCTATTTTTAATGTCAGTTAGATTTTTGGTTTTAATACATAACCTTTAAGAACACTTGCTGGTTTTGGAATATTAATTTTAAATTTGTTCATGTTACTTTCCCAAGTGAAAGAGTTGGACAAAGTGATTATAGGTTCATAGGTTCATACTAGGCTATCTGCCCTAGGGCATTTATAAGCCTAGCCAGAGTGTGTTTGGCTTTCGCCACACATTTTAAATTAATTTGATTAATTAATTGATCTATTTTTTCTTCTGCTTCCATTTAGATAAGCATTTCATAACTGATTGAGGATTTTTTTTGTTCTGTGGCATCGCTGTAAACTATTCACTTCAGGTTTAGTTTGTTTTATAGATGGGCATGTCCATATGATTCTTCAAAGAAATCATGTGGTGATCATTAAAAGTGAAATGGTCATGGTGCCATAGGTAACATTACACATCCAAAATGTATGCACAGTATGTCCAAGTTATTGTCTCTCCTTAAGGTAAATAAACACTGTTAGGAAATGGAGTTAATTAGTTTTACTCCAGCCAGTGTGGAGCAAATTCATGTTTTCAAAGAGCCTTATCTGCAAGTTTAATTGTGTTCAAAAATAGTATTTTTGTACTAAGGTCAATACAATAATTTTATATGCAGATCTATTATTGTAACCTCAGTGACTTTAAAAAAACTGTTAAAGCTCATGTTAAATGTTGATGTATTTTAAAGTTTACCATGTACTTATACAGATAAAACCAGCTCTTATTAACTAGATGCATTTAACTTATTCTTCTTATTTAGTAATGAAGGACCTTTTCAACCTAAAAAATATACACTCCTAAAGCCTGTTCCAATCAATCATGGTTTTCCATACATGGAAATAAAGGGTGAAGGCGAAAACAATAATAGTACAAATTTAAAAGCATAGCATTGACAGATGAATGAATATTTTTAACGGACAGTGCGAGAAAGTATTGCATTTCACAAACCAACTTCCCCTTCCTGATAGAATAATTTAATTATGATTCTGGACTTCTGCTTGTCTACACCTCAGAAATGACTGCATTTCATATGTGAGTTACAGGATGCAGTCACTTTCCAGTCCTGTTTAGTTTATTTATAATATAGGAATAGCTGTAAAGCATTATTCATTCATTCTCTGATTATACACTGAATACAGATTAGAGTTATGGTGAAAACAGACATCACTATGCCATTCAGTGGGCACAAGGAAGACAAATTAATCCCAGACAGGGGCACTCACTCACTCACTCACTCACTCACTCACTCACTCACTCACTCACTCACTCACTCACTCACTCACTCACTCACTCACTCACAGCACAAGCATCTATGCTAGTCTGTTGGATCAGCGATTCACTTGCAGCACATAGGATATGGGGAAACAAGCGTACCCAGAAAAAAAAACTTGCAATGTTAAATACTGGATTTGTATGTGTTTACATTTATCCTTTTTGTTCTAAGTACCCTAGTAAAGTATGTTTTTTTTCTCTGCCATTTTAAATTTTCAGCATCACCATTCAGTTTCATTGATATCTGCATCTTCATGTTTCATTAAGTGGAGACTGTAACCTTGACAGGTAAACAGGGCATACGTTTATGTAGCGCTGAACTCTTTAGTCATATCAGTACAGCAATGGACATAAATCTGATGGATTAAAGCCAGAGCATTTACCATACTGGTCTTTGTTTGGAGGAGTGAAATGTTTGGAATTATAATCTGCGATGATTGTATCACTACTAGTGAGATGATGTGCTACTTATGAATAGGAGATCATTAAGTGAGGGAGATAAAAATAAGACATATTCTGTGCTTCCTGTTTTTAGTTCTGATAACTGCAAATATGAGAAAGTGGAAACTACATGAACTCTTTACTGTTATGAGACCCGGGCCTTTGAGGCTAACCTGAATCCTTGCCAATGCACATCCTGTTCTTTGGCAATGTTTCCTGGCTTGTTTCAAGTGCAGCATAGCCGTTTATGCTGTATTTAATCTTAAGGGATCCTTTACTGCCATCTCCCTGCAATTGCAAAATTAACTACAGTTCTTTTTTCACCACACAGTGGCTCTTAGATGTGTTACTAAGTGACTGCTATTTCTTTACTTTTATTTTATGTACATTTGTGAATGCTTTCTACCATGACCAAAGCCAAGAATGGCAGAAGACAAAGGTAAAGATTTGTACCTGAAAATTATACCTCGTGTGCATCAGTAGATATCTGTACTAGATTACACCTCAATATGCAAACAAAGGAGTAAAAGCATTGTATAATTTATAATGCTACTTTCTGATAGCACAATTATATAAATGTATACAAATTACTAAAAGAAAGGACCTGCTGTATAAAAGTGACTGTATAAAAATGATCAACAAAAGAAGAAATAAAAAATTAGAAAGCCAAGCAAGATTAGTGTTAGGCAAGGAAAGAGGAAGCAAAATGTTACCAACAGGCACTTGTAACACAGTTGTTTATACTAACTCCACAGAAAAATAATGCTTACTGTTTTAACCTAAACAGTAAACTGCTACTGCTCCAGTCACCTGCATATAAAATAATTTAACTTAGCCTGTGCCAGAAATCTGACCTCCTCCAATATATGTCCACAACTAAATGTAATGACAGCTTTCCTAACTTCTAACCCTCCTCTTAGATATGGCTAAGTTTTCTCACAGCTCCTTATTAAAATTTAATTTATAATTCCTGTACACCTTTCATATGCCTGTAAAGATGTACATAATGGCTTCACGTATGTAGTTTCTACACTGTCATAACTGATGAACTAATAGCTCATACCAGTGTCAAACCACATCACTGCATTTTGTATGTTCCTAGAGTTTTAAGAATGCAAAAGCCTTCCACATATCACTAAGACCAGTGTAACTATATAATGTTACTTCTTTGTCTGTCTTTTTAATGTACACTTTTAACTATTAATTTTCTGTGTAAATTATGAAATTCTACCATCTGCTATCTACTATAACTTCCTTGTAACCCCCCCATCAACAAATGTAAATAATTAAATGAACAAATAAGCAAATACATTTATTTAAAAAGATTAGATATACTTAATGTGTCCTTCTGTTATCAAATAAATGTAATATAAAGATTGGTGGCAAGTGTGGTGGGATAAAAGACAAAATGATATGGGTAGAGAGATGAGTGTGCACAGGGCAGGTCAATGGTGGGAGTAAAAGATACTGAGTGATGCTGTAATGTAATTGACCTAGGCCTCTGAGCCACCTGCATTGGGTGCTTTCTTCTAAGTGTTCATCAAGATTTTGCCTAAACAGAAATAGGGTGGGGAGATTTGTGACATCTTCAGGAATAGAGTGCCAGACTATGGGACCTGTTTTATTGGAGATCTTTCAGGGGATGCTAGACTAAGCGATGACGTCAGAAGAGTTATGGTTCATGGTATATGGTACCATTACATAACATTACATAACATAACATGCAACATAATGTAATGTAACATATAACAACATAAAACTGATGGCAGGAAATTATAGTAATGTCTACCTGGTCTTCCCACAATCTGCAAACAATATGTTTCACTTGGCCAGTTCATTTTTTTTTCATAGTCACTATTTCTACCAGTCTACCTTAAATGAAACTGAAGATGCAGAATAAATTATTTCTTCCTGTAACATTTCTTATTTATATACCACTCTAAAGCAGTATTTAGAATCAAATAGTGCATTGCATTACATGAAGTAACAACATAAGCAGGAAGAGGCAAATTCAGTGATGTATGTAGCATGACTACAGTACTACGAGAAACTGAGTGACATGTACTGCATGCAAATTAGTCTATAATGACATGCAAACAAGCATCAGTACGTTAGTGAGAACTACTGCATATGCAAACAATAAGAGATATGGCAATGAGATTGAAACAAGTATAGAAATAGCATGATAAGCCATGACAATCAGGTTCTCTGTGCACTGGCATTTCTTGCTGAACAGGATTATCATTTGCACAATGAAGCTAGGAGTAGCATGTACTTTACCATCTCAAAATGTGTTAGTAGTAACTTTAGACATCAGTATCTATGGTGCTGTGTGCTGTTGCAGTGGGGTCCATCACTGGCCAAAATACCTTTACCTCCATAACTGAGGCATAGCTGACTGCTACTGTGTGGACAGAGATATCATACAGGAGTTGGATGATAGGAGCCATTCTCACATGTGGTCAGGAGCTTTGCATGTAATGCCTGTCCAGTGGAGACAAAGGCTTATGTAGCATTAACCATTCTTGCTGTAGGGACATTCTGGCATCAAAATGGGGACATACTAGGAGTTTCACAGCCATTGGCCTTGTGAATCGTGTACCAGTCTTTGGATGTGAAATTGATGCATGTGGAGGAAAAGATGTGGTTCCCTTGGGGAGCAGAGAAAAGAACCATCGCTATCCAGACATGCCAAGTCATAATCCATTTTACTGAGGTCCTGAGGTCACTAACTGCACACATATTGCTATCATGCCCTGCCTAGTTCAAGTAACATCTGGAATACCAATCAGAAGTCCTTCCACTCCATCAACTGCCAGGTGATGTGCAACATACAGAGTGTTAAGTATAGTATCTCAGTGTACCAGAAAGGCAGGGAGTTCCTATGATTTCCACATCTGGCATATATGCCACCTATGCCAATATTCTGTGTGTGAGGGGGAACTTTTGACAGGGTCATCTTGTTGGTAAGTGCACACAATAAACAGCAGAACCCATGATGGTCCAGTGACGTGATATAACTGACTGCAGATAATGGTGTGTGCCATTGTGTGTTACATGTGATGCTGTGTATCCCTTGGAGCCATTGATGATGACACCCATTCATAGCCCCTAGAAAAAGGCAGAGAAGGTATACAGCACTGCAGTAGCACAGACATGAAATGTTATTAAATGGGTATTCAGAGTCTTGAAGTTTCTCTCTGTTAAACAGCCAGAATACATCATGCTGTACAATGTATGACTTCTGATATGTACAGCAGGCTATTTTGGTATGTGCTATGCTTCATAACATGGTGCTATGTAAACAATTACAACAAAGGGAGGCAATAGCGCTGGCTGACAGTGATGTGTCAGCGCTGGAGGAGGAGCTACATGACTTGTCAGAGAATGGTCTGGCTGAGGCAGAGGCAGACACAATATGTCATGGCATTGGCAAACAGGCATTTGGTTCATAACTATGGGCCATGGCAGCACAAATACAGAACAGAAGTGATGCATTTACATACCCAGGTTATGCAATACTGTGCAAGGCTGCGGTCATCATCATCATCATTTGCAGAGGAGGAGGAAAGGCACAGTTGCATGAGACAACAGTAGCACTAGTGAAATGGCTGTAAGTGGTGACTCTGGTAAGCTTGCACATGGATAATGTGTTGTGGGGCATCTGGTATCATGTCCACAGGTGATGGTGTGGAGTTAACAGGAGTGGAGTGGAGTGCTGGCCAGGTGTTGTAGTTGTCCCTGTAGAGCCAGGGGTGGAGACAGCTGCATTAGAAAAGATCACAGTGTGTGGGCTCCATATGTCAGATTGTGGTCACGTTCCCTGCTGTGTAGTCATGGCAAGTGTCTGGCTAGAACTGTGGCCTGCCTGGCCAGGGGGATGTGTTATTGGGAAGCGTACCTACTAGAGAGCTTCTGTGAAATTACAGGACCCTGGCTGTGTTGTGTGGGAAGAGCCCACAGTGGAGCTGGGCAAATGCTATAAATGTCCACACTACTTTCTACAGTGATGAGTAGAGTCAAAGATGAGGCCATATCAGTGTCATCCACATGAAGCTAAGTGGCCATGACAGAGGTGGAGACAGCAGTGGAGCAAGAAGGCTGTCATCCATGTCATGTGCATGGTCATGACCAGAGGTGGAAACAACAGTGAAGGCAGCCATGTATGCAAAACACATCTGCAATGTGCAAAATTCCTACCTCAACTATACTTTTCATGTACAAGAAGCTACACAGGCCCACTAATAGGCTTTCAAGTGGGCTGCCACTCCACACAGTGGTTCAAGTAGTCACAGAAGGGATGCACATTTTTACACAGTACATTGAACACATCAGTCGTAGTCTAAGCATTATCCTCCCTGCATATTCACTGGTTGATGTCTAATGTATTTATTTATTGACATTTCTTTACCAGGGAAATCCTAGAGGGTCTAAGGTATCTATTTTCAGTGGAGGCACAAGGAGAAAAGCTCCACAAAGAGTTACAGCAGTTACAATTCAAATATGATATATTTATGTTATCAAAATCATAGACTAAAATATACATAAAAAATAAAGGCTAATTAGGGCAGCACATTGGTGATAAGAACAATTTACAGAAAAAGAAAGCATTCATAGAGACTGCTAAATTACAGTTCAACTTCATAACATAATATTTAGCAGGTGTAAGATTATTATTCCAAAGGTAGAGCAGGTTCTGAATGTATATAAGTTAGTAAACAGAATGATTTGTAAATGAAGGATAAGAGGATAGGAGAAAGGAGGGAATATCCTAAGAGTAGTCTGAGAAAAGATACAAGATTTCAGATAGTAGGAAGTAAGCTCAGAATGGGGTGGATGACTGATGAAATTGAATGTTCAGCCAGAAGTGAAGTAGGAACAAAGCCAAGACTTTGATAAATACTTTTAAACGAAGGTGGATCTTACAGACAGCGGGGTAGAATTTCATTTTTGCAACTGAGCAAGAGTAGAGACTATGGCTAACAGATTTTTGTGATTTATGGATGCCAATGAGTTATTTTTTGTTAGATTGAAGTGTTCTGTTTTGACGGTAGGTTTGTAGAATAGATCTTAAAACAGGGTAAGCATCAGGTTTATGTATAATGTTGTAGGTAGTGACCAGCTGTAGGTATGTCAGTTGGTGAGGTAGGTCAAGCCAGGTTAAAGCCTTAAGGGCTGAACGTTGACTGTTATAGTATTGTTTATTAATAGCAAATTTTGCATCTTTGTTATAATGTACTTCTAGTTTTGATTTAATTGAGGCTTGAAGGTCAGTAATGATAGGGGCACCGTACAAGAGAGAAGGTAGGGGGTAAGTAGTAGCAAGAATGGTTTTAAATGTATTATTTAGAAAGTCTTTGTGTCTATAGAATATACATAATTTTTTATGGATTTTTTCTATTGTTTTGTACGTGGAGGTCAAAAATTAAGGTTATCATCTATTGTCATTTCAAGTAGTTTTATGTAGGAGACTATGTTAATTTCTGTTTTATTCAGTGGGAACATTCTGAATTTACTTCTGTCTTCCAAATGTGTTTTTGGGAAAAATAAGTATAAACCCTTTTATTACCCATTTGATAGCCAACTGGCTTACTAATAGGACCCAGGAGGTCAAAATATGTGAGGCCACCTCCACCAGCAGGCCGGACACTAGCGGAGTCCCCCAAGGCTTGGTATTGGGCCTGTTCCTTTTGGTATCTGTTTCTCTGAAATGGAAGCAAATGCTGAAGGTTTATGACTGACTAAGTTTGCAGATGATTGCAAGCTGGGGGTTATCATCAACTCCCCTGCAGACACTAGCATTCTTCAAGAAGATCTGTCTCTGACTAACAAATTGTGCCGAAGCCATGGTCTTAAACTCAAAGCTAAGAAATGCAGAATTGTGCCCTTTGGGAAATTAACCATTCTGGCTAATTACCATGTTGGTAATACACCCCTAAGAGTAGACCCAGCGGTAAGGGATCTAGGTATGCACGTAGACAGTAGACTTACCTTCAACCACCATGTGGCCACAATAGTGAGGAAGTCCTTTTATGTTGCACAATTTATAAGTAAGGGCATGGCATCTAGGTTTAAAGAGATCATAATCCCACTGTACTCTGCCCTTATCAGACCAGTTATAGAGTACAATGCTCCCTTTGGTATGTACCTGACCAGGCATATGCAGCAACTAGAGCAACCTCAAAGGTTACTTCCAAAAAGAATACAAGGCATAACAAACCCACCTTAAATCCCTTTCCCTGTACTCAGTCTCTTATAGATTGCTGAGAGGTAATCTATGACTGACTTACAAGGCATCCACAAACCCCATGCTTATGAATATCCTACATATTCATAAGTCAAAGAGTACCAGAAATACAAGGTTTAAGGCCTGAATTTTGTCTGTGATGTAAACAGAACGTGCTAGAGAAACAGATATATGTCCAAGAAACTACCCCTCCTATGGAACAGGCTTCCAATCCAAGTGAAGCTGAGTTAGTCTCTTAACCAGTTTAAGCACAACCTAGATACTGGATAGGGGAATAGGAAATTTACACCGGGCCTGGCACCCATGTCCCTTATGGACAGAGGTAACTTATAACTGTCTGTCCCTCAATGTCCTATTTGGATACAGGACATCAGTATTCTTTCAGGAAAACATGGCTAGGCTTAGAAAGGCCCCCCACCCCTGGGTTGCTAGCATAGTACCAGTCTATGAATCAATGAAGTTAGGGTTGAGTAGTAGCTTGGCATTTCCAAGCCAGATTCCTATAGATGAGAAAGCTTCCTGTGCATTTCAGTGACGATGCATCAGGTTATCAGATGAGTAAAGAAGTATAGAAATATCAGCATATTTTATTAGGGAAGCTTGACAAGAAGAAATATAAACATCATTGATGAAGATATTAAAGGGGAGATGACCAAGAATCAAACCTTGGGGTACCTGTGCTAATGGGCTGATAGGGAGAGAGGTTATTTGGCCATTTCACATATTGCTGTTTATCAGGTAAGTAACTATTAAACCACTGTAAAGTAGGAGGTGAGAGGCCAAGATAAGACAACTGGTGCATGAGTTTTCTATAAGAAACTGCATTGAAAGCTTTTGACAAGCAGTAGAAACACTAGCAGTGTCTGAGGGATGCACAACCTTGAAGATGAGCACATGTAGTGTTGAGCATAGGAACGTGGATATCCATCGATGATCTCAGAAAAAGGTGTTACATAATATTGGTGTTACCTAACAGTGGAGAGAGTGTTGTCATCCCCCATAAATCAGGGGGACTCCAGGGCTGTGCAAACACCTGAAAATGGCAGACAAGTTTGCTGGAGTTCATTAGACAAAAGGACAATAGAGCAGTGGCTGTGTTATGGGCTAGGCAGAAATCATGCTGAGTAGAAGTAAAGATCTGTTCATCTAGGAGATATCCATGTTATTTGTGGGTGCATTTTTCTAAGATTTTTGAGAGGGGACAGTATTGCAATGTGACAAAAGTTGGATCCATCTGTAGAGTTATCAATTTTGTGAAGAAGGATAATGTATTTTTGTCTTCCACTGAGATGGTACATAAGATTTGAGTAAAGATCTATTAATTAAGACGGAGACTGAAGGCTATAGAATCAGCTGCAATTTTCAGGTATTCACACAGCCCTGTAGTCTCCTCGGTCAAGTGGGATGGCAATGCTCCCTCCACTGTTAGGTAACACCAATATCATGTAACACTTTTTTTGTGAGGTCATCACTGGATACCCATGTCCCTCTCCTCAACACTACATGTGGGCATCTTGGAGGCTGTGCTGGTGTTTCTGTTGCCTGGGTGTCATGTATGAAGCATACACTGACATGTAATCCTTCACTAAGTACTAGTGATACAAGCATACCATGCTGAGGCCTCTGCAGTCCCCTTGGCCATGGGGGAGGGGAATGCTCCCTCTACTGTTAGGTTGCTGACAGTGCCTCTGTGACCTCTGACTGTGCCATGTACACAATGCTATCACTGCTGCCATCTACAGATATGTGAACCTTGTACATATACACAGTTGCACTGCTGGATCCTCTCCCAGTGGACTCTCTAAAAGCATGCAGATAAAGTAACCTTCTGAATTCTGGTACAGGTTTGGTCCTTCCATTGTCCCCACTAGCCATGCATCAGAGAGACAGCAGAATTCCTGGAATTTACACGTTATGACTACATACATACCTGATGGTTTAGGATGTATCCATTCATGTCCTGCAGTCCATGGGTGATACATATGCATTATAATATGTATGAGTGCACTGTGCAGAGGAACTTGCCAGGGCTGGTTTGTAATGGCATGCCACACAGCTCACCTGCCGTATGCCCCACAGACAAATCAGTAGTCATCTCCTGTGCTGCAGATGCTTGGAGATGAAGCCTGGATGCTCATGGTTGGCAGTAAAGCACATGGTGAACTCTGCATACACCAGCTGGATGACCTACAATTTCTGCTTATGCTACGGTCTTTTACTGTACCAGTTACTCCTGGCATAGTAGCTATGTACTGCTGCACTGAGGCTTTAATTTTCCAGGTGCATAATTACTGCATTGATTACTTGTCCATTGTCTATTCATACTATTATTGCTAGAAATGTTCTTTGAGGTCCAGTGCCAGTTTCTGACACATATCTATAGTTTCTGCAGGGCCATGCACTTCATTTGTGCAGTTTGGTCATTTCCTCCTTTTTTCACTATCCATTGTTCACTCACTGGCCACCATCTGTAACCTCTCCCACCATTCTACACAGCACAGCCAGTCATATCCCCAATGTTATTCCCTACACTTATCATATGAGTTCTCTGAGTGTTTTTACCATCATTCCTCTGCTGAATCTTTCTTCTGCTTCCCGTGTCTATCATATGAAAGTGTACCCCATCATAAAGACCAAATGATTTTATCTGTTCTCTTCCTGCCTGTTGTCTTCTTTTTTATTACCTTACTGTGATGTTCTGTTCTTTCCATTCATGTTCATTTATTTTGCATTGACAGCTGTGGAACAGGATGTAGTGTGATAGTGGTCACTGATCCTTGTACTGTCCTGCCTATCCACTGTTGGATCACTAGTAGTGTCCAGACTAGGCATTCTGTAGAGTGATGATGATCATCCTTTGGGAGGTGACTTCAAGGGCTCACTTGTGCTGTCTGTTACTGGTTTTCCAGTAGGGGACATAAAATCCTTACTGGAGAGTGGCAATGAGGGATCTTCTTGGGAGGTGTGGTGACAGGTCAAGAATGAGGTGAAATGGTGGGTTGAAAACCAAGTTGTCACCCTGGAGCTCATCCTCATGCAACTGGCACAGTTGCATAGCTGTACAACTTTAACATTTGGGCTTCCCTTCCCCTCTGCCTTTCTTCTCTAAAAATAAAAAAAGGCAGTTTTCCCACAGAAAAAAATCTCCCTTCCTCCTCCTTATGCCACCTTTCTCTTTCAAGTGTCCTTCTGTGTTCCCCCTGCTTATTCTTCCCCATTTCTGACTATCCTATTATCCCATTCCTTTACCATTTATAAAGTAAACAGAGTTGGCACTTTTCTTTGTATCCCTTATATAGTCTCACAGCTGTGCCCTTGTTGCACATGTGGCACTTTGATGCCAATGTGAACAGATGCCATGTTGAGCACATAACATGCATGCCAATGGACATGGGTCATGTGACTTCTTGAAACATGGTATGCCTTATTATGTAATGTCTGTCATTTTTGCTAATGCATACAGCTTCTTTATGCAGCAGTATCTCTGGCAGGTCCAAACATTGTTGGCACTTATGCATACCTAATTGCCATCGGACTACGCAGTACAATCCATAGTGTATTATCTCTCACAGAAAGGCTGCATTATCTTTCTTCCTGAATACTTCTTTAAATATCTAAATGTACTTCTGTGCATTTAATTTGATATACGTGCCCCCTCTTTCTATGTTAGATTAGTCTGTATGACCATGTAACAATTTCTTATTTTGAGTATTCATATAATGTATTATCTCTCTCTCTCTCCCACACTACTTTCTTCAAAAGAAAAAAAAATGAATAGTTGAATGAGTAAAGACTCCAGGGCCATTAGCCTAGTACACACCTATGAACCTATGAGAGCAATAACTGACAATTTGCATACTGGGGAAATACAATCGATGAGTTGAAATCTCATGCAGTTTACATTTGGCTAAGGGTAGGGAAGCTGTCATGGCTAATGTGCTTTTCAGTTATTTATTATATGGGAGGACAGTAGCTTTGGACTAGCAAACAGGTGGTCTGGTGGTCTTTTTCAAAAATGGGGATATTAACGTGTGTTGGAGATGTAGAAGGATCATGTTTTCCCCCCCAATAAAAAAAGTCTATGCCATGGTGCTAAAAAACAAGAAAAAAGTCAGTGTCACAATGCTAAAAAACAAGACAAAGGCCCCTGCCACAGTGCTAAAAAACAAGAAAAAGTCCATGCCATGGTGCTAAAAAAGGAAAAGTCAGCAAATAGTCAGATCTGTGTTTCTGGGAAGTAGTGCAGATTTTGTATTGGCTGAGAAATAATGGATCGACTTTCTGCCTTATATGAATACTGGATGGTCATGGGAGTTTGGCACTACAATTTACATGTGTTTCATGGACTTGGACAAGCCATATGATGGGGTAACCAGGATGTCTTGTGGGAGAAACTATAAAACTGTTGCTGGCCATATTACCTATATATTTGCAGAGCAGAATTTGTATCTATATTATCAGCATGATGGCAGATGTAGGTCTCTACAAAGGATATGCCTTTTCTCCCTCTCTGTTCATAATTTTCACTGGCAGGATGTCAAGGCACAGCCATTGTTTGGAAAGTATCTTGGCTAGGAACATAAGTTCGCATACTTGTTTTCACAGATAATATTGTCAGTACTCTTGGTCTCAAGAGTCAGGAATTTATAATACACTGGAACAGTTTTCTTTTGATTCTGAATTAGATTGGGTGAAAATGAATCCATTCAAACCAACAGTCATGGTTCTCTGGAGAAAAATAGGGAATTTTGTTTGGGTGAAGAGTTGATGCCTCAAGTGGAACAGTTTATGAATCTTGGAATCATGGTCACAAGTGAAGGTAGAGTGGATTAAGAATCTGACCACTGGATGAGTGTGGCACTGCAGGGCTGCAAGCACTGTAGTGCACTGTGATAATGAAGAGAAGCTTGATCCCAGTTTAGCAGGCTTTCTCATCGTCAGCTATGACCATATGATTTAGGTAATGACTGAAAGACAGAGTTCGCAGATATAAGATGTGGAAGTGAGGTTTCTTCATATGGTAAGTGGGCTCAGACTCCATGATAGTGATGAGGTCTGCCATGTGGGAGGATCTCAGGCTAAAACTTCTGTTACTCCACATTGAGAAAAGGAGTTGTGGTAGTTTTGGCATCTAGCAAGGATGCCACCTGGTGCTTCCAATAGGAGGCGTGCCAGACATGGTCCACTGCTTGAAGACCCAGAGTGGGCCCTCATCAACAGTGGGAACACCAGAGGAACCCATAGGATGAACTGGAGCTGCTTTGGGAAAGGGAAGTCTGTTCTACCCTACTCAGCTTGATACCACTGCAGACTTAGTAAGTGGTTTAAAAAACTGGATGAAATAGATGAACAGACATGAAATTTTTGTTACAAACTCAGGTTAAGTGCTATAATGTAATTTGATAAATGTCAAAATCTCTGCTAGTTTTTTTTCTTAGTAAGTTGTCCATTACTTTCCCTATTGTTAACCCTCGCTATATTTTATATATATATATATATATATATATATATATATATATATATACATACATGCATATATATATATATATATATATATATATATATATATATATATACACACACACACACACACACACACACACACACACACACACACACACAAACAAACAGTGGACATAAAAAGTGTACACAGCCCTGTTAAAATGACAGGTTTTTGTGATATAAAAAAATGAAACCACAATAAATCATTTCAAAACTTTTCCCACCTTTAATGTGACCTTTAGCTTGTACAATTCAATTGAAAAACAAACAAATCTGTTAGGGGAAAAATGTAAAAAATAAAAAATGTACAATAAGCTGGTTGCTAAGTGTCCACACCCTTAAACTAATACTTTGTTGAAGCACCTTTTGATTTAATTACAGCATTCAGTCTTCTTGGGTACACACCTGCCATCAATTAAGGAGACTCTGATTAACTCCAAATAAAGTTCAGCTGTCCTAATTGGATTTTCCTTACATTTACTCAGTTGCTTGCTACAGCAAAAGCCATGGTTCACAGAGAGCTTACAAAGCATCAAAGGGATCTTATTGTTGAAAGGTATCAGTCAGGAGAAGGGTACAAAAAAATTTCCACAGCATTGGATATACCATATAACACAGTGAATACAGTCATCAAAAAGTGGAGAAAATATGGGACAACAGTGATGTTGCAAAGAACTGGACATCTCTCCAAAACTGATGAAAAGACAAGATGAAAACTGGTCAGGGAGGCTGCCAAGAGACCTACAGCAACACTGAAGGTGCTGCAGGAATTTTTGGCAAGTACTGGTTGTGTACCACATGTGACAACAATCTCCTGTATTCTCCATATGTCTGGGCTATGGGGTGGGGTTATGAGACAGAAGCCTTACACAGAAAAACATCTAGGCCTGGCTACAATTTGCAAAACAATACATTGTCTCCCAAAAGCATGTGGGAAAATGTGTTATGGTCTGATGAGACCAAGGTTGAACTTTTTGGCCACAATTCCAAAAGGTATGTTTAGCACAAAAACAACACTTTACATCACCAAAAGAATAATATCCCTACAGTGAAGCATGGTGGTGGCAATATCATGCTTTGGAGATGCTTTTCTCCAGCAGGAACTGGGGCTTTAGTCAAGGTGGAGGGAATTATGAACAGTTCCAAATACCAGTCACTCTCGGTCCAAAACTTTCTGGCATCTGATAGAAAGCTGAAGATGAATTTCACCTTTCAACATGACAATGACTGAAAGCATATATCCAAATCAACAAAAGAATGGCTTCATCAGAAGAAAATTTAAGTTTTGGAATGGCCCAGCCTGAGCCCAGACCTAAATCTAATAAAAAATCTGTGGGATGACCTGAAGAGGGCTGGGCACAAGAGATGCCCTTGCAGTCTGACTGATTTGGAGCACTTTTGCAAGGATTAGTGAGCAAATATTGCCAAGTCAAGATGTGCCGTGTTGATAGACTCCTACCCAAGAAGACTGAATGCTGTAATTAAATCAAAAGGTGCTTCAACAAAGTATTAGTTAAAGGGTGTGCACACTTATGCAACCAGCTTATGTTTTTTTTATTTTTTATATTTTTTCCCCTTACAGATTTGTTTGTTTTTCAATTGAATTGTACAGGTTATAGGTCACATTAAAGTGGGAAAAGTTTTGAAATGATTTATTGTGGTCTCATTTTTTATATAATGAAAACCTGACATTTTAACAGGGGTGTACACTTTTTATATCCACTGTATATATGTGTGTGTGTGCGTGTGTGTGTGTGTGTGTGTGTGTGTGTGTGTGTGTGTGTGTGTGTGTGTGTGTGTGTGTGTGTGTGTGTATGTATATATATATATATATATATATATATATATATATATATATATATATATATATTAATATATATATATTATTTTTCTTCTTTTATTTCTTCAAGAAGTGCCAGCAACTGAAATTAAAGCTTCAAGAAGTTTATTTTTTTCTCAGAAATGTTCATATTTTTGCATCATAGAGTTTATTGCAGTTTATATGAATACCAACATGCTTATAAAGTATAATAAAGACGACATTTAAACAATTAGTCCTTCTATATTTGATGAGGATTAATTTAGAAAGGCTTGAATTATACTTTAAATATCGCAAGGTATTTTAGATTTCACAAAGACACACGTTAAACTTCTTAAGACACCTCCACATCAAAGAAGTAAACCCGTAACTTCTTTAAGTCCCAGTAGCTAATTTATGCTCAAAATCAAAAGTGGAAGTCTTGTGTATGCATTAATATTCTTCATTTGACAGTGATTCACTGGCAAACATCTTCAGAAAAGTGTTAGACAGGAAACTATTTTTCTCA